>NW_017534675.1:425875-426848 GCF_001853355.1 Bactrocera latifrons
CAACTAACCACTAGCCACTGCATTCTATATATAAAAAAAACGGATTTTGTTATTTGCCAGTTTCTTTATTTGCTTTGCGACCATGAGCAATTATTTTGTTTTTCAATTTCGTTTTATATTCCGTTTGCCAGCATCCAGTCCATGCATTTGTTTGCATCTAGATGTGTATAAGAGACAGGGCAACAACAGCATGAACAGGCAAAAAAGACACGACGCGAGAAATGTTCGAAAAGAAAAAAAAAAAATACAAATACAAACGCTAGAACATATAACAGAAATAAACATTTAAACATTTATTTCAACGGATGTACCGTACACTAACACAAACAAAGTGTGTACGCACTGGGAGCATCACTTTGTCCGAATGGCACACCGGGTGGTATGAGTGACATTGCACGCGAATTTTTCCATAGTTTAACATTTTTGTTTTGTTTTCGCATGTAACCACCTACATACGCTTACATATGTATGTATGTATATGTACTTGCATACTACATGTACCATGCAGTGATTCAACAGTTGCTGCATCCAAAATTTATCTGCTGTCTATATTGCACGCACACACACACACACACACATGCATGCATATGAATACCGCGCGCCGTCTTAACGTTTTTATTGCTTTTGCTCCTCTTGCGCGAAACAACTTTTTTGGCAGCCGCACAGTTTTTGGCAGACAACTGAAAAGGAAAACAATCTAAAGTACAACAATAACAAAAACACAATTCAATCGTTGCAAACTAAAATAAAAGTAACAACGTTTAGTGAAGCGACGTGAAAGTTTCCTTTTTTATTGGATTTCGTCTGCAGATCTGTGACAGTGAAAACTTTCAACGTAAGCTAAAATGAGTCATCAGCGTCATTGCGGAACATATGATGTTATTTAATTGTAGAAGAAATGTTAAGTATTTCACCAAATTGTGAAATTTGCAAGTTGCATATAATAGGCGACAGCAACAGGGTTCTAATTTTA
>NW_017534675.1:426978-445912 GCF_001853355.1 Bactrocera latifrons
CGCCGATATCGAACAACTATAGCATAGAGCTGTCATACAAAATAACCGTTCAAACTCAAGAATTTTTAGTGGAAAATKACACTTTAAATGGCTGTCAAAAATTATTCAATGAAAAAAAAATTATCAGAGCACGATGGTGGGAAGATTTGTTTATAATTTGACTAATTTTTCTTCGTTTTTTTATTTTCCGATAATTTCCAGCCGAGTTATGGTGAACACCGAAAATTGTATTTTTTTCAAAACGTTCCATTGAAGCTCTGTTACCCGTTTATGCTTCAATATTTCTGCATGAAAAAATTACTCTATATTGTCAAAAGTGTGCTCAATAATGTCCTAAAGGGGCCAAAAAACTTTTTTTTTTACCTTGAAACCTTAACTCCTCCCTTAAGACAGCGCTTCAATYGACGCACATGTTGCTCAGATCGGACCACTATAACATATAGCTGATATACAAAATGACCGATCAAAATCGAGATAAAAATTAAGATCTTTATATCCACTTCTGTTACAAAAAATGTACATTTGTATGGTATTACAACTTCGTTGCAACCGAAGTTAATATATTTTTTTTTTTTGTATTTCGATATAATTCGCTATCAGCGCGCAAAAATCAATTTATCGCCTCTAATTAGACATTGCTTAAATCATTAAATGTTTCAACTAGGTGCTTAAAATAACAAAAAAAAAACACTAGCGCACCCATTTGTTGTTGTTTGCGTATCCTTTAATTAGCGTATCAGCTGTTTGCTTACACTGTGTTGACAATTATGTCATTCTAACTATTAAAACTGTCATTAGTGGGAATAAAAGCAACAAATTAGTTTTTGCTTAGCAAGTTCAGGCGCAATCTAGAAAGTATATATGTATATATATACATATGTATTTATGTGTGGTTATATATATACACCAGAAATTTTTTCTAATAATTTCTTAAGCAAAGTTGTTCAGAATGTTCCGGAAAACATTTGCCGCATATGCGATTTTTTCATATTTTGGCTCCCTGTAAATCAATCCGCTCTAATTCACATATTACTTATTCCTTACGAAATATTGATATATGTTTGTATTTACGAGTTACTCGCGAAAAAAAATTTTCATATATATATTTTTTACACATTTTTGTCTGGTTTCGAGTAGTTGAGTTTCAGAGACATAAATATCAGGCAGAACATCTATGCATTAGTAACAAGTATATCTAAGCTTGTTGTAAGCACATTTCCATTTCATCAGCTTTATATGAATTGGGAAAGTCGGAAAGTTTTCAGCAGTCAGCAGTCAGTAGTCTCTAAGAATTTACCCAGGTCCSAAAAATAGCTTATTTTTAAATTTTATGAGCAAATTTTCCGTAATTTTTATTTTTATTGCTGGTTTTTTTTACGTTTCGGGTCTCCAACCCAGCGCAGAGCCCTGGGGAGGAGATGTTTCGTCTTCTCACTTTAGCGCGCCTTCAAACGGTTGTGTTTTGGCGACCCAGAGGATATTTGGCCTAAAACCGGAGATCRTAAGCTGCTTGAGTCATATGTAAAAGAATCGTTTCTGTTCATTCCCTAGGGAATGACGCTCAGAAAAGTTTCTTCACTTGCGTGAATTTGATTGAACACATCACCAAAGTGCCAGTATGCCAGTTTACAGAATTTATACCAGTTGATTGTTCGATTCCACAGACCTTGTAAAGTAGTGAAATTCAACTTTTCTTAAAACCTCCTGCCATCATTAGCACACAATTTCTACTGGGTGTGCCTACAATATTTGTAAATACATATACATACTATATAYATATTGTGCGCAGGGATGCATGTAATATAGTTTATTTATATATAGATATATTTTGTATGCTTACTTGCCGCTTTTAATATCAATTAGCCAGTCAACCTATCATTAGGTCATTCAGCTGGGGCATTGTGGCTGGATAGTGGCTCATTAACTAGCTGTGGCCTAATTAAAGGCGTTATAACGGTGATGCTTAAAGGCAAAATAATTGTTTGTAAACATTGCAGACTATTTGTGTATTTAGTATCAATTTGCATATTAATTGAATTAAAACTTAAACTTTTCAATAAACAATCGTCTGATTGTATATATATAATATTATATATTCATACATACATTTTCACTATGAATATACCATATGTAGTCCAAATTAAACATGTTCGCTGCTGTGCAAAAAATTGTTATTACAACAGTTTAATACAATGTATTTTCTGCTCTCCATATTTTGTTCCTAACTTTTGCTGRGCTATAAAAAAATTGTTTAAATTCACATTTGATATTTTTGCAAATTTTTATGCTCAACAACAATGCCAAACATCCCGATTCTGTACAATTTTATAGACCTTCTGTTATAGTGGCACGCTTCATGTGGCACGTTGGTCGTACTTTCAATATTAATTTTTAATATGAAAACCATTTCGAATTTTATTATCAACACAAGCAACATTGAGGATCAAAGACTATTTTGACTGTGAAATTTTTAAATTTCATAATTCCATTTTTTTTGCCTCCAAGTTATTTGTATTGCGTCGGTGGGCTTTTAAAAATAGCATTGGGAGTAGTTAAATTTATCGAAAGTTTATGAAAGGCTATGAATTTACACGTCTACTAAATATAAAATTCGAACGGCTGCCTCTAATTTGAACTTCTAGATATTGTAAGCCAAATCTCAGCGGCAAACACACCCAATTTTAATTTATTTGTATGATTGTAATTGTACGATATATGTACTTTGTAGCTGCTAATGAACAATTTTGTTTACACTCATACACATAAACTTGATTGATTTATATACGAATATAAAGAGCCAATTAGTTTTGATAGATAAGCTCAGGTTAAATATTTACGATCTCTCMGCAATTTTTTAGGTTATATCAAAGCAACTGATTAAATAGCTGGTAGACAAAATTATTTATGGAATATTGACATGAAATATCTTTGTTTATATATTATATTTGTATATACATATAGTTACAATATTGGAATATAATATGTAAATAAATCTCACTTTAAAGTACAATTAACTATTTTCGAAATAATGTATATTTGTATGTGCACAACTATACTATAGAAACGATTGGGCGCTGTATAAGGGATTACATGGGTTTCCTCGGGTAAAAAACAGCCTTTCTTCAACTTATTTTTTTTTACTTATTATACATACACTAAACAAAGCAACTCTAAAATTTTGGGAAAATCATATTTTAAGCGCCGCCATTGCGACGCCATTTCCTGTAACCCCTCGGAAAAAAGATGCGCCAGCGTTGTCAATATAACTCCTGATTCTTTGAAGGAGAAAAATGCGTGCTTTAGTTAAAACCTTAACTTGGAACTTGGACAAAAAAAAGGACTGAAAATTGGATTTGTGTCAGATAATTTATAAAAAAAATAAAATATCAGTGAGAATTTCGCGACTTTTTTTTTTTTTTTAATAGTTTTAATCGAAAAAAAGTTTTTAAGTATTGTATCTCAAAGAACTGTGTAAAATTCCATGAAGATCAGTTGAGTAGTTCTCGAGAAATCTTGCCATATATATGTAGCCATTTTCTGGAAAGCACTGATTCCATAACATTTTTCTTCGAGCTTAAATTTTTCAACACACAAGCACTTAACAGTACTTATCGTAACGAATTTATTATCTGTGTGATCTTCTTATATCCCTAACAGTATGAATGTGTGTACTCATGTAAAGAGATATCTCAAATTTATGTATCACAATTGGTCATAACTTTCCAATGTAAAATTTATTGGAGATATAAATTTTCTTTGATCTTGTTTTTCCTTTCAAAAGAAGTCCATAAATCATGCGTAACTGGTAGAGTTCAAGATTAAATTATGGATGTACTATACATATATACAAACACACATATATCCATATGTATTTACATATTCACACTTGACATAAAACATTTTCAACTTGTCTTAATTTCTCTCTCGGTATGGTATGTTTATTACAAATACAATGCAATCTTCTTCTACTTTGCCTTATTTGCATTTCAATTATGCAACGTCTAACGTATTTGTTATTGTAATCGTTTAACCAATTGTAAACAATTATTACATAATAAAGTGATAAACATAAAATTCCCACAAGTCATACACGCATAACAACAATGTGCAGGATGCAATAGCAACCTTGTTTTATGTACCAACTAAAATCAACAACTCCGTTTAAACACCGTTAGACGGGAAAGTCTATGCACATCCGTTTGCCGGGAGAAGACCGGCAGACACAACTTACTGCCTAAGCAAATATTATTTAAAAGTAAAGAATGGAGTGATGAACAATCAAAGGACAATGCAGCTTTGCATGGCTGCCGCTGTTGTTGTTGTATGATGGTTTGTGTGCAATGTCGACGCGTCGTCAATATGTTGCAGACAAGGAAGCGTCGACATTGGCGCTGATTGCTGTCGACACCCCACGCCGCACAGCCTAATAAATGTATATGTATTGAGATGGGCGTGTGAGGATATGACTTGGCTAGTTTCAATCGATTGTGTATTTTGTTTTCGTTTTCGTTTTTCTTTTACTTTTACACATTTTTGATTTCACTGCAGTGTAAACAAAGACCGTTAGTGTTGTAGTTCCGTTATGCATCGTCTGCAACGCGCGGCACTTGCGGTTAATGTCAAGCGAAATAATAATAATTGAATTTTGTTAAGGGCAAACATATAGACTATTTTATGAGCGATACTTAAATAGAAGAAGCAAGTAACTGTCAGTGTATTGGTATGCATAAGGAACGTCATAATTATTTCACTTTTTTCATTGACTTATTTTGTTGAGCTCTTTGACCGTGCAACTTTGCCGCCAATCATTTTTTATTGGTTTGCGTTGTTCGCTTTTTTTTTTTTTTGTGTTACTAATTGTTGGTTTGAGGAGTCTTAGATCGGTCAGTTTTGATGGCAGCTATGACATTGTAGCCTTGCTTTCCACAATAATTTCTGCCAAATTTCGTGAAGTGTCTTGTCAATTATATAAGTTTTTCACACARCACCTTGATTTTGATCGGTGAGTTTGTATGCCGGCTATATAATATTGTAGTCCGATATCGACGGTTCGCTTGGCCAGCTTAGAGCACCGGTTCTTTACGGTACATATAAACTCCTATATATTGGATCATTAGACCYTTATAGATCGACAAAGCGTTTTGAGGCTATTTCAAATTTGTTAAGTCGATTCTGTGTTTCTGGTTTCCGAAAGATTGAGGGAGAGTTCCCTGCATAAAACTTCCCCTCCAAATTTTCCACCTAGCTTCTACGCATCCGTAAAAAAGATCACGGCGCGTCTTCTCCAGWGACTTCTCTCAACCCAACCTCTGCGACGCAGTGATCCAACTTTTCAAGAACGCAATTGGAGGAGGAGAGAATCTCGGAGTGTCCTTGTTCAAACGCCTTCATATACCCAGCTTCCCTGAGCCATAGATTCCACTTCGCAGCAATACACCTACCGGCAATGGCAATTACTTGTTRTAGTTCTGGCCAAAGATAATTTCACCAAACTCTTCGTAGTACTATATAATTTACTCTCAAARCCATGTTTCCATTAAATTCGAAAAAAAGTGCCCACCATTTCCTTCATCGCACTTCGTGATTATGGTCTGACTAATGCTATTGAATAACCCGACACGACAGACCCGTATTTATTCCGTCGATTATTAAGTCTGTCTTCGGAAATTAATATAATCAAGATAAATATGTAGCGAGAGTGTGAAATCTCTAGATCTTTAAAAAAGATGARTCCAATATTTTTCCAATGAGCAATTTTTGGTGTCAGGGGAAAAAGAAATTGTCGCAAGGGCCCAAATTTTATGAATATYGAAATCCCTTAAATTCCCTAGTATTCATATGCCGAAAATGTGATTCTGATCCTCTTTGTCGAATTTACCTGGTACACACCCACACCATGAAAAATCAAATAAAGTGATTCTGAGAAAAAATTAGTAATATGAATCAATTTTTTTTTTACTTTTTTAACACAAAATTTACTTTTTTATTATTTTATTTACTATAAAATTAATTATAATTACCTGCATGTGTACATACTTATGTGATGAATTGACTATAATCGATTCATGCGAAATATTCGTCATATATGCATATTTATATTTAAATAAATATACATGCGTACACATATATATGTATGTACAAATGTAATTTAGTAATTGATTTAAATGCTATCTCTGGAACTCTTTCATATTTTGGGGTACAAAGTATAAAACGCGACTCTAATGTATGTAACATATGTATATTGTACAAACAAATGTAGGTATATATGTATGTATAGTAACTTGAATCATTATCTTATCACGCATGAAAGAGCATTGATATTAACGGTAAGGATTAGTTGAGAAAACGCAAATGCAGTTGATTGCTGGCAGAGTAAATACATTAAGCATCACAGTTCTCCCTCATACACGCACGCACACAAATACACCTGCAAGGCGCGTGCACACAAAACAGTCAAAAATGCACATTCAATTACATGTATATGTGTACATATAACTATATACTTAGGTAAACACGCCGCCAATTAATCGTCGTGGTAATCGCCACTCTGTCGAACGCCTCYACTATCGCCAAATAAATAATGACGAATGAATTAAATTTGCAGCTGTTTGCATTTTTTGTTGTTGTTAGTATTTTTTCTTTTTAATTTTGTTTTCAATAGCATATCCATCATTACATTTTTAATTAATTTCTTTRTTCTTCAACGAAAATCGCCAAAGACCTTTGAGTGTAGACCGAAAAAATTTGGACAGCGAAAAATTGAACATCTAGCGGCAGACGTGCCCATAATCTTGCTTGTGTATATGTGTACATACGTATATAAATATGTACTACACACATGGCAAAATTAAATTGATTGCCAATTTGTTTTTGTTATTCAAAAATCAATCAATTGTTTGCCATTCTGTCAGGTCAAAAGGTTAATTTAACTTTGGGTTTACATTGTTGTGAACCAATAAAACAAAGAAACAAATTTATTTATTCGAGTATTCCGTGTGCTCGCTTTCCGTTTGTAGACATTTCGTTTTTGTAGGGTATTCAACTTAGTGACCGACGCATGAAATATGACGGGAATAATGAGTGACTTATATAGATTGGTCTTTGTTCATCGAGAGAGGACATTACTTTTCAATTCCCTACTCAGTCTGAAGTAGCACCTGTTGGAAAGAGTTGTYCTGCGTTGGGTTTCGCCGTTAACATTATTGTTTGTGTTAATAAAGTTATGACTGTCAACAGTGTCGTGAGAGTCTAGTCGCTAGGCAAAGGTGCTTGTCTATTCTCTTTTCACGGGTCTTTTCCAAGAGTTGCCGCATCGTAAATATCTGCTCAGTTTTTGATTTTCCAGGTCTAAAGCCACACTGAAAAGGTCCAATCAGTTTGTTGAGGGTGAACTTTAATYTTTCACACAATACGCTCAATAGAACCTTATATGCGATGTTGAAGAGGCTTAACCCACGGTAGTTGGCGCAGATTGTGGAGTCTCGCTGTTTGTAGATTGGGCAAAGCACAATTGCAATCACGCATTCTACCGACCATATTCTACAAATAAGCTGATGCATGCTCCTTATCAGTTCTTCGCCGCCGTGTTTGAATAGTTCGGCCGGYAATCCATCGGGTTCACCATCTCCTGATGTTATGCCTTCACTGCCATTCAGCAGGCTGGAGAAGTGTTCCATATGAAAAGTTAAAGCACGATTGGTTCCAAAATCACTCAATCAATAAGGAATCCTATTATTAATATAAAAATACAACCAATACTCGAAGCAAAAATCGAAATTCTCGGGAAGTATTGTAACGAAATCCAAATAATTCGACCATCTGATCAACTCACATTATTAACATCGAAATATAGAGAGAAATAAAGTCATGTTTTTAATATTGACGGTTGATGTTTTAATTTAAAAGATTTGAAAATATTGTTTAATGAAAGTCGGAGAGAATTTGTTTTCATATTTACGAATCTCAAAGCGATTGATGTACTGAAACTGAAAAGCAAACCGATTTAATGAAATTTAAATCAAATTTTTTTTAGACATAAACAGATCGAAAGTGTAGGTTCAGTGTTATATCRAAAACTTTTCTGAGCAGAAAGCCAGCTGGAAGGAAGAAGTATGCTCAAATTTACCGTTTCATTGTTCACCTTTCTAACGCTTGTGGTTATCGTCGGTTTTATTTCATTTTTTGTAACTCTATGAGTGACCTTTCAACTAAAKATGGACAACCCCTAATAGAAAGGTGAAATTGAATACGCCAGAGGGTGTGTGCAACAAAACGACTACAAAAACAAAAACGCCGAAATACCACATATAAATAAATTCAGCCATAATATGCAAAGACAAGATATCGCATGGAAATTAAGGCATGTACATTTGAGTGTGTGTTGTTGGAAGTGAGTGACGTGCAGAAGATATGCATTCTTCATATGCCAGTTCACTAGCATGCACTGCAACTTAAGTTCGTAATGTTGTCTTACCAAAGTGTCTCTCAGAGCAGATGTGAAAGTACTTAGTTGTGCACGCCTATGACGTAGCTGATATCAAGCTGATGATGATTACATGTCATTTAAAATATTTCATTGCAAATGGCGTTGCCCACACCTTAAATACACACACACACACAAATATATTATTTGTGCTTACAAAGTAAGAAAATTACTAGGAAATATGATAAGTTCGGATGGATCACGGGAAGGTCAATTACCCTAGGCTGAGCGGAGCAATCAATTTGGCGGAAGTAGGGTTTAATACGATTCTCCATTGCTCATTATCCTCATAATCGCCCTAAAATTATAAGCCAAAACTCTAGCCACATATATATTGAAATATAAACGGGGCCAGTTGACCATTATTTTTGCCATTCGGCGTCAAAGGTCCTGATTGGGCATAATTTTTGTAATATATCGGTCCACTAAGTCGGTCCACTTATAGTACAGCGCTGTGAGCCTTATAATTCCAGAAAACGGTGGTAATCTAGTTTCCGTGTCTTCGTGTTCTTCCAATCGCCGACCAATATTGGCTCGCGCTCTCTACCTCCCGCTTCCATACCCCATAAACACCTTGATCGACACCCTCTCAGTCAATGGCGTACTTAGAGTCCAACCACCCCCATTGCAGACGAAGAGCTCGAGCTATGCCAGAATTTAGAACAACCACAACTTCGTATTAGGTACTGTAAATATTATTTCTTCTCATCCACATGACTCTTTGCATGCTCAGTCTGACAGTTGAAACAGCCCGTTTCCTGGGCCTACCATTAGATGACTTCGATGACAATGTGCTCGATCCTTACCAAATAAACGGGGACTAGATAGCCTCTAAACAATATCAAACTGCGGTTAAAACAAGACTACCATGATAAGTGAAGTTAGAGTTGTGAACCAGTATTTGAGATAACTCTAAAAAATAAAATAAAAAATGAAATATGTATAGGACAAGATAATGTAGAATCCATTTATTTTTTATTTACGAAAATCACAATGCTGTTGAAAAAAGTATATAAGCAAGCTAGTCCCTCAGTTTTTGAGATATCTCCCCAATAAGCTGTTCATTTGCCGCAACCRCAGATACTGGATTACTATAGGATAGAGCTGCACTACACTTTGTTATTTGACGAAATATCTTCTCCTAACATCCTCTGGAGAATGCTGCCATGTGTAGAAGTTCACGCAAGTGAGGAAAGTCCTCTGAGCGTCATCACTTGGGAGTAACCAGAAACGATTATTTTATATGTATATGAATCAAGCAGCTCACTACTTCCAGTCTTTGACCAAGGATCTTTTGGGTAGCCAAACAGCTGTTTGAAGACGAGCTAAAGAAGAAGACGAAACATCCCTCAGCAAGGTTGTACCCTCGGTTTGGGCCTCGCCACTTAAAAAACACGCCCAATGAAAAGAAGAAAATGGCCGCAGATGATAGACCACTCTTTTGACGACGACCACTGCAAACATATTGAGGAGAACTACTTGTATTTAAAGTCATGCACCTGAAATGTCCTTTCCCTTTATTAGGAAGGTGCAGCTACCCAGCTGGTTGATGTCCTCGTAAGAATCATTAACAYCAACAACAATGTCAGCTGCAAAATCTAATGCCGAATAACTCTTGCCAAGGCGTGGTACTTCGGACTGACTAGGCAATGGAGAAGTGAAGTCCTCTCTCGACGAACAAAGGCCAAACTTTATAAGTCCCTCATTATTCCCGTCCTGCTATATGGTGCAGAGGCATGGAAGATGACCACATCTGATGAGTCGGCGTTACGTGTTTTCGATATAAAGGTTCTGCGGAAGATTCCAGTCAGTCGATGGAACGATGAGCTGTACGAGATATACGACGACATTGAAATAGTTCAGCGAATTAAGAGACAGCTGCAACGGTGGCTAGGTTATGTCGTCCAAATGGAGTGGTCATCTCTGACAGAATTCGACGCAGCACACGTCGGTGGAAGCAGAGAAAGAGGATGACCTCCACTGAGCTGGAAAGACCTGGTGGAGAAGGACCTGTCTACTCTTGGAATCAGCCAAACACCGAATAGAAAGAGAGACTGGCCTGCTGTTGTAAACTTGCACGAAAGCGGTGTCTACGCCAATAAAGAAGAAGACATGCTCTAGAAACTGCTCGTTAACCAGAATCGCTGGTTTCGGCCGCATATACATAGCTTTAAAGGCGATTTTTGTTCAAGACAATGGTTTAATCTCCAAAATAATGTTAAGATCGGACTATAGCTATCATACAAGTTGATCGATAAAATTGAAGATATAAATTTTTTTTTATACTTAGCGCATGCATCTGTAAGAGGTATTTAAACCATTTGTGCATCCAAAGTTAACGTTCTTGCTTGCTTTGTGTGATCAACTTCATCCATAAAATATTACATATGGCTTAATAAGAAAATTAATTGTTTGATTTTTAAACTCACATAATTTCGTTATATGTATATGTACATACATACATATGTATTGCTCTCCAATATTCTGTTCAACATATGTATGTACATTAGTCTSAATTACATATATATATATGGTGGATAAATATGTATTTGGGGATTACCTTTATCTGATGATGCGATAACTTGTCATGATTGATAATAGAATCATAGAATGACACATGCTCATAAAAATACATCCAATAAATATTTACACATATTTACACGGTTACACACATACGGCTCCCTACCGTCTTGTGAACTACAGCGTATCTCAGCTCGCCGCATATTTATATGTATGTATGTGTTAACAACAACAAATATACTCACCATGACAGGTGCTATGACCGACACGAGTCAGGAAGAGCAGCAGCCGCAGAACAACAATAACCGCAATTAGACTGTCGGCGCATAATCTGCAACGGTAATTCACAGGAACTGGCATGTTGAATGTTTGTATTTGTAATTTTGTAAAAATGAGTTGCCCGCTCGTTGTTTCGCTCTTTCCGTTCTTTTGCTTATCACTTGTTGTCACATTCACTTTGTCAACTATGCCGCCCTAAGACGTCGGAGCATAGAATARTACTTTACACCGCTACTGCCACATATCTGCACATGGCACGTAAGAAGAATGTGTATTTGGTGTTATTGTTATTGTTAATAATGCTTGCTTGTTAATTGTTTTGTTTATTTGTATTTATTTATTATGGTTTTGTTTGGTTTTTTCTTAACTGACTTATTGGTTTTTAAATGCCGCACATTAATGCTCTCATGTAGCTACTTAGTGTTGTTGCTTTTGTTATAATTTTTTTTTTTTTTTGCACTTTTCTGTTCTTGTGGGTGTCGGTTGTTAATTTGTTTGCATTCCAATTACAATTGAACATGTCTTATACAACATACATCCACATGTTGTTACATACATACATATGTACATATATATGTACATATATATTCTTGAATGATATTTTATCAATTTGTTGTTGTTTGCTTTCTATTAGTTTTCATTGTCTTTCAAATTGCTCTCCAATAGTCTGTTATTATTACCCACTCGCTCACTTATCACTTCCACAGTCTGTTCTCAATTGTCAAAATTCATTCAAAGCATTGCAAAGATTCCAGAAGGTCATACACACTCTTGTCTGGGCATGTATTACATGTTAATTTTTTGTTTGCTTACATAGCAAAGCTGATAAATAGAGTTTGAACATATGTACATATGTATGTAAGCATGAACGTATTATTAAAGATTTCAATAAAGCATTTGATTCAGAGACATAGGCAAAAACAAAGAGAAGAAAACATTAAAATTGTTTGCATATTCCTAACGGAAAACAAAAAAAAGTGTACTTCGGCAGCATTCAAGCTATGTATAATACCCTACACAGTTCCATTTTTACCGCGTGTACAAGATATTGATTTTGACCACTTAGTTGGACTAAAGCTATATATTTCATAGTGATTCAATTCAAATATAATATAAATATAATTTCAAGAAAAAATCACTAAATATCCACCAAATTCATTCGACTCGGGAGAGATGTCGATCTCTTTTCCGGACGATTTTCAAGCACCATATCTTTTACTATTTTAATACTTTCAACAAGAGTTCGAAGGTCGTCCAGAACGAAGCATGTGTTCAACGATCTCTCAACGCTCTTTGAAGGCTTTGTACCTCTCGTAGGCTTGTGTTTCTGATAAAACTGAAACACCGTAAGTCTTTTCCAATATTCGCAACGATTCCGCACACGAAATTCGGTTAGAAATACCAAATTTGAGTTAWATTCTTTGTTCGATATTTCCATTGTAGAAATCGCATCGCACTACCGAGGTGTACCGACTTAAGCAGTAAACAAACTAGATCGCGCTCATATTTGATAAAGTAATTAAGGACAGTCCTACCAACTTAGCAAAATACATTTTTTTTAATATGATTTACCCGGTGAATTGATTTACAATTTTCGGGTGCTTTCTTGTCACAATGTATATCTATATATTGAGTATTTTTTTATCAATAAAATATTTGTGCGAGAAATAAGTTTCTTGCAAAATTTTATTATTCAGACCAAAAAAGCAATAAAAGCTAATATAGAAAATCAAAAAGAATAAAAAACCCTGCATATACATACCTAAACAAAGACACTATGTTGCGACAATCTTTATTTAACTTTGCTTAACAAACGAGCTGTTCAATTAAAATTGCATTAGCACTTAAGCCTCTGATGAAATGATTCTAAAAAGTAAACCAACAACAACAAATTGCGTAGAAAAGTTTACAACATATTGTCCCTGTATAATCAGTAATTCTAGCGTAGATTGCGATCGCACCAAGTAAATAACAATAAACRAAAAACTTGCCGCGCTCTGAACTTTCGCCGACTTTGTGATATTATTTTGTAGTGTTCAATTAAATTGRAAGAAGGCCACTGAAGAAGGGTTCGTGAATGTGAAGTTGTGCATAAGATGTATTTACATACTTGTAATGCTTATACATTACTGCTCTGATGACACATTTGCCTTTTCAGATAATCTAAGTTTTTAGAACATTTTAGAAACAAAACTTAAGGGGGGTCTGCTTTAGAAGCTTCTATTGTCTTTTTTTTTGCTCAAATCTCTTTAAAAATTATCAAAGAATTTACTCCAAAGTTATAGATGGGAATTCGAAATATTTTCGAAGCTAGAAGGGAAATAGTGACCGAGCATCTGGCAGATATATTAGCGCTTGGGCAAAAAGCTAAAATTTTGACGCACGATTTCTCGGTTTTACATTTTTAAGTTTTTTTTAATTGACGTGAAGGATAGAAAAAAACTAAACGTCGTATGGAATTGGGGCAAAGTTTATTATCTTTTGCTTTAAATTGCCTTTTATTTAAACTAAAAACAACTAAGAGACGCCAAGTTTGAACATATTTTTAAACAACATAAAGTAAAATTATTTGTCCAAAATTCACTTTTTTTTATTGTTAAATTTTTTTTAAATGTTACACTTTTTTGGAATTTTCTTAGTGTAACTAGAAAATAAATTATTAAAAAATATGAATCTCTTTAAATTTTTTGTTTCCGATAGAAATTGCAACCTGCATCTGCCCGCCGTCCGACAAATGCACATGCGAGATGCATCGGGTAATTGCTTCCTAAAGRCAGAATATTAAAGACATCGTATCCAAAAAATTTGTGAATGATGTTTAAATATACAACTATAAATCCTAAAAATTTCGCTTTAATCAATTATTTGTTTCCCTCCCAAGAAAAATCCTCAAAAAAATCGATTTTTGAAGCCTCTAAAGCAGACTTTATTGCATTTGGTTGTCCTGATTGTAATCAACTAACATTTTCATGGACTTGGAAATTCATTTAGGTTTTATTTGGATAAGCTTAATATCGCTATATTCGTAGACCTGAATAAATAAAAAACGTATGCTTACCACATTTGGGTTATGGATTTAGAAAGTAAYGAAATTGGACCCGGGATCGTTCCTAAGAATAATTCTATTATTCTTAAAGCGTGATTTTACACACAATATAATTAAAATAAATCCAAAAATATACCGTATCTTCGCTTTATCCGTGCCTACTTCAACGTACATATTTTTGTTCTGATTTTCATTCKCTTTCTTACTGTTGTCTACTGAAATCCCCCATAAAATATTGATGTTATATATAAAATAAATTGAAGTGCAAATTAAAATAAACAAAAATATTAAAACACATGCTTAAATGAGTTATTGACTTTATACACACCCACGAACTTGAGGATATACATATATACGCATGTATGTATACATCTACCTACTTGTATAGGGATTATAAGTCTCTTTCTATTGACAAGTAACTCAATAATTACCAATCATTCAATCACGTTATGACGCGTGCTAAGAATCGCCAATATACTCATATGTGGTTTTGTGAACAAAAAATGTCAAATATCAAAGAGTGAAATCGGATTATGGGATTATAATTTTTTTGAAGTCTGCTCGTGTTCTAGAGCTTAAAGAACTGCTCCATCATTGTCACTGAGTAAATAATGTACGAGAACAGCTTCAAAAGTCAATGATTTTTGGTGTAGATCATACTATATACGTATATTTTCCCAATACATAATTATGTGACTTTCCCAAGAACCATAAAATATGTTTGATTTCTGTTAGGCTGTCTTTATTATAAGCTAAGATCGTTAATAATACAATGTTGAACATAAGCCGAGTTCGCAGAGTAACCCTAAACGTCGCTGAGTTTGTCAAATGACTATAGAAATTATAGAAATTATATTAAATAAAATTTATATTGAAATACATGAAAAATTTTGAATTCTGAAGACTTAATTAATTTCAAAAAGGGCTCATTTAGTCATAATTTAACCAACGGTAAAAATAATTTGAATTTAGTTTTTTATTGCTTACGATTCACTACATGACATTATATACATATATGTAGCATAAAATTTTCATTTTAATATGTCAGATATAACCAATATATAACCATTTTATAACCACAACTCAAATTTTCTTTCAATATAAGTGGTTACTATTATAACGTTTTTTCTTCGCCTGTAAATTTATTAAAAGTAATGTTACGTTATTTTGCATTTTACGAGCCGATATAATCTCAGTTACCCTTTTTTAATTTTTACCAAAATCGCCAAATATTTAACTACTTAAATTTGTACAATTTCCAAAAGCATTTCGGTGTTCGAGCCTGATTTTTCTTCCAATTTAGCTTTCTATAAAAAAAATCAAATTTTTAATATATCAATCTTTTTTCTACTTTCAGATTTTAAAAGTGGTAAGTGATGACAACATATACTACATATATTTATATATRCGACTACAAGTTAAAATTGCATGAAATTAGTTTATTATCTCGYATATGTGCCACACAAATTACTTTAATGTCTTTATTACTATATCTACGCTATCTTAAAATATCTCATTCCAATGAATYCTTATTAAGTACCTGCTTTAACGCCCCATTACAATCGACTAAGCCTTCATTGAAATTTATGGGTTGGTACTTGCCACCTAATGCTGCACTAAAATCAACACATTGTAGCGGTATTATCCCTTTAACTACCCATTGTTATGCAAGAATCATTCAAAAGACAGGCCAACAAATTAAGTGATATTTAGTGTCGTAACAACAAAAGCTAATACCTAAAAGCGGTTTGCAACAATTTTTTGTAGCGCACTTTAAGGCGCGCAAACACGTACCGGCTAAACAACAATGCCAGCCAACTCAAATGGCACAAAGCCGCAGTTGCATGCTTACACTACTGCTAAAGCTATAATTACGTTTATTGCCATAATGTTACGTGTGTTTAGCCTTTATCAGTACTGGATCCCGATACTCTGAAGTCATCAAAGTAAGGGAAAAAATAAAGCAAATTTCCACAAAATATTATGAAAAACGCTATTAGTAAATATTAAATTGGCTATAGTTAAAATTGGCAAAATATTAAAAATAATTGTAATCCCGAAAAAATCGGAATCCCTACTTTTGCATTTACCAAAGTATGATAAAAGAAGTGAGACACAGTTAAAATCTTATGAAAAATATCAACTCAAGAAAATCGGGACCGCGAAAGGAGACCCATTAATGCCGAAACTCTGAAATTACCTTAATAACGTAAATTAAATGAAAGAATGATAGAAGTAGTTGTAATTCCCAAATATACGAGATCCCGAAACAATAATCCACCGGTCCCGAAACTCCGAAATCAACAAATTACTACAGTATTTAATTTCTTAGCACGTCGCCAAATTAAAAAGCCAACTGTGAAGTCTTATGAGCGTTGATAATTTCATTAAACCGCTGCGAAATATCATCTCATTGAAATCGGGACCGCGAAAAAACAACCCATTAATGCCGAAACTATAAAATTACCTTAATTGCGTAAATTAAAAGAGAAAACTAATAGTAATAGCGAAAAAATCGGGATCCCGAAATAACAATACACCGATCCCGGAACTCCGAAATCAACAAATTACTACAGCATTTAATTTCTTAGCACGTCGTCAACTTAAAAAGTCAACTGTAAAGTCTTATGCGCGTTGATAATTTCATTAACCCGCTGTGAGTTTGTAGAAAAAAATTGCAATTCGCCGAAAGAATCAAAAATACCAGCACATCGCGCTGCTAAACAATAACATTGTAACATTCCACGTAGCAACTAGTGTTTTATTTTCAGTAAATTTTGTTTTTATTGCGCTATTTCGTTCGTTTCTCTTTCTCAGGCGCTTCTTAAGTTTATTGTACTACAGACTTCATTGTATTTATGTAATTGAAAGTGTGCATAGATATTTTAAAGTAAGCAACTCCGGCGCGCAACAAAGTTCGAAGCGTTTTTTGTACCACACGTTTTCTAAACTCCCAACTATTAAAATTGTGTATGTATGTGTGCGACGCTTGACCGCTCTAAACGTGTTTAAGTGTTGGGCAAATGCTCCAAATGGTCACTTCACCACTTCTAGTATAACTCGCTTAATTTTTAATTACATACATACATACACTCATACATATGTATATAAGCACATAATTGTAGCCTCAGCTGGCTGACTCGCGTCTTTTTTCACCACTATCCACTTTACGTCCACTTTTGAGGTGTGTCCCGACGTTCCGCCCCCTCATTTGCTGTAGACATGAAGTCCGGCACGTCCTAGCTGCAGGATAGTTGAATTCTGACTGTTTATTTGGAATTTTCGAACGCTTTTCTTCATACTGATTCGGTCTTAACTTGTCAACGCATTTTTTTCCTTGTTGCTCTTTGCTGTGTGTGTTGTATCGAGTCTGTTGCTGCTTTTGGTTATTTAAACCGGTTAATTATTACTTTCGTGAATTTGTCCAAAATAATTATGGCTCCCAAGGCTTTCACGTAAATGCAATAAAAAGGCGAGTGTTTAGTTGTGGCAATAACAAATTATTTCGCAACGATTCCGTTGAAGTGCGTTCTGCTGCTGTGGGAATTTGGGAATTTGTGGAACTGTACGATTGGGCTTTTGCGGCGTATACGTAACCTCAATTAACTTGATTAATATTATTTCTTGGTAAATTTTAGTTGAATGTTTTTAGGAAAGGTCCCGAAATTAGAGCATCGAATATTATTATACTTACTAAAATATTATTTGTTTTATGACAAAAGTTAGTACATCTATTAATTTTGCTTAAGGTTTATACTTGTCGAAACAAACGCATTCCTTTGGGAATTATTTTTGAAGAATTATTAAATAAAATTAATAATTAAATAAAAAAAAATACATTTACAAAATATAATATACATTAATAGTCGCTGATTCATTTGGAAAAATTTTGTATTCCCTGTGATCCCGTGTCGACACCCTTTGAAAAGGGAGTCTGGCGGAGAGGAAGATTTTCTGCTTTAGATTTTCTCAAATCCAGAAACCAAAACAAATCGTTTTTACTAAAGATAAATATAACTAATGATCGTAAAACTAGTCAAAATTCAGACTTTTTACAAAATGATGGTTTCCCAAAAAAAGTTTTTTTTTTTGTGAAAAAGTATACACGTGGCTTAAAAAATCGAGATTATATAATCTAAAATATTACAGGCGATTTCGCTAAATGAAAAGATTTTTGGAAATACGCTCATATCTCTGAAACTATTTGCTGGATAAACTTCAAATTCTCAGAGTATACTATTCTCAAGTATATGTACATTCGATATACATACATATGTAAACGCAAAAACTTCGTTTTATGAAATTTACAAGTGGATATAACTCTAAAATTAGACGTGAGTCTAAATTTCAGGGCCAGATTCTGGCCATATCTACTTTAAATTTTAAGTCCAATGGACATGATTCCTGGATAGCTTTTCAAAAATTGTCTTTAAATAGTATTTTCAAGAATATGTTCGGAATTTATATATAGTTTTTTACGATTGGTAATACCGTCCAGTCTCATGTGATTGAGGAATTTGTGCAATTATTAAATATTTTATAAATTAATAGAACTTTTTTTTTTTTGGTTTTAAACATTACTTTAGGTTTGTTGTATCAGAAAATTA
>NW_017534675.1:446350-492033 GCF_001853355.1 Bactrocera latifrons
TAATTTATAAAATATTTATGAGCAAAGTCTTAAAAAACAATTCTATATTCAAAAAATACGACATCAATTTCTTGTGCTTTTAAATTAATTAAAAATGTGCTCCTCAGTAAAAATTTGTTATATACTATATATCATAAGGAAAATATAATAATTTTTTTTTTTTTATTGCTATTTATTTAATAATTACTAATTTTCTGACTGATTTTGCTGTAGTTTTATAATTATTTAACATAATTTTAATGCACTTTCCAATAGTTTTCAGTTTTTCAAACTATTGTTTTTTTTTTTTTTTTTTTTTTTTTCATAACTCATTTTGTTGATTATTACGAAAATATTAAAGGTTTTTAGTTTTAACAATATTTTAAATTATAACATTTAAGTATAATTTTTTAACATTTGTTTTATATACTTCTTATTTATAATTTTTTATTTTATATACTTCTTCCAAAAAAATGCATTTTCACTTATCACAATTAATTTGGCATTGAAGTCCCATATATATTTATGAAAAAATATTTTAAGCAACTCAGTTATCACTTAATTGCGTTAAAAAAAAAAATATTTTACTGCACCCACAAACATTCAACAAAAATTTTAAATTAAAGCACTGAATTTTCAATATTTTCGGTTTTAAAATTCCGCATTATCTTTACCTTACACCCCACACAACAAGCTATTTACATTTCAACAATTATTCAATAATAGTTAATTCCACCAAATTCACACTTAAAACGTATCCGCAATGTCATTCAGTCCGTTATAATCGTAACCGAAATCATGCATCCGTATTTATTCGCGTTTACTTCCGTGCACTAGCGCTGTTCGTAGCGAAATGATGTTGCCACCGCTCAGCCAACATTTTGTGGTATAGTTTGCTCAACTCAACCGCGGCGCTTGCTCCAATGTCTGTCTTTTGCGACTCAGCGCTATGTTGTAGGCGACGTCACAGCTAACTAATAGCAGCGAGAGTCAAACAACGCGACTCGTGCCGTGCGTGGCTGTCAGCAGCCAGTGGTTGGGCTATCAACCACCCTCGCACTATCTTTACTACTGCTGCTGCTGCTGCGAAACGCGTCACGTCATCGCATCGCTCCAGTGTCTGTCTAGCAGCGGTGTGTCGTTGCCGGCATTGTTGCTACTCTGCGTGTATTTCGTCGCCAACGCCAACGTTTCCCCCCGTTGCTAATCGCTGATATTCATTCGTTGTTTTGTATGCATCTGCAATCAGCACCCTTATCATTTTTTCATGCGGTGAGTCAATCATATCCTGTTAGTTTAAATCTATTTATCTATTATGCTTATAGAAGGATTTACTCTGTCATAAATTAACATTTATCATAAGTATGCATTCGATAAATTTTGTCCTTGTAATAGTAAGCAATCAGCAGCGGCCACTCATCATATACTTCCTATGAATAATAATGTGGCTGCTTTTTCTCCAAGATTAGGTAATAGGTTTTAGTGAAGCGCCACATCCATTTGGTGCCCGAAATGAACTTTATGGAACAACTGGTAAAATTTCAGCTGTTTCGCTAGTTGCAAAGATTCTTTTAAGTTAGCTACGTATTTTAGGAGCTAGAAATCCGTCCTACGACTTCAGGCCTCCATTTTATAATTGAACAGACAATTGAAAGAGGTTCCAATCAATAATATTTCTCAACAGCGAGCTTTGCCCCTCTTTATGGCGTCGCTTTTTTTATAGTAATTCGACTCTAGTGACTTTGCAAAGATATTTAGCTGAGCCATATCAGTTCACAATTTCAACACACTTTGAATGTCATAGTAAGTGTGAACAAAATAAGGAACAAAATACAATTTTACAGGCTATATACTTTCAACTTCATAAGTCCGTTCCCCGGGTATCCATAAAACTTCGTTAATAAAATTAAGCGAATAAGGTCTTGGGTCTGGTGATAGTAAAACAGGAATAATCCCAAGTTACCATAACGCCTTTAGTCTAGTAAGCATATCTCACTAAGGTATTAAAACTTAGTCTTCTTGCTTTTTTAGTTTTCCATTAAGTTATGTCAACGGAGACAATATGTAGAAAGTTAGTTTCAACAAAGTCTTTTCTTAAGGTTCAAAAAATCGAGATAAGATGGGTTAGGACTCTTTTAATTGTATATTTATGTAGATCACTTGACTAAGGACGAGTGGAAATGAAAAAAGAGCGTGGTTTTTGAAGGTTGACGAATTCCCAGAATTAGTGGTATTTTTGAATTTTCAGGCATCTCTGAGAATCTGATCTGTTCAAATTTACCTAATATAGATGGTATAAAACTTTGAAATGAACTTAAACGAAAAAGCCAAATAGAGATAAGCTCTATATGGCTTATAAAAAAGCTGTTCTGAAATTAAATAAATACCAATTTTGAATGGAAAAGTAAAAGAAAAAATATTCAAAATATGTGGATATCATGCCAATAGAAATATTCGTCTTTTGAAGCAAACCAATCGGACACCCAATTTCCGAATTCTGCTTAGCAATCGAAGTACTGCTCAGCCAATGCGTGTTCTAGGAGCCAAGTCTGGTGACTACGGCGGGCTAGCAGCTTCCATCCAAGTACTTTGATTGTATTCGGAACGATTTTCTTTGTGTGCAGGTGTATTGTAGTATACAAAAATACTTTGTCGTGTCTTCTGTTACATTCTGGTCGTTTATCGATCAATGTATGGTTCAAATTGATCATTTGTTATCTGTAGCTATAAGTATTGACAGTTTCACCAAATTCTAGATACTCATGATATACCACACCCTTCTTGATCATACCAAATACAGAGCATTGTCTTCTTACTGAATCGATCTGTTTTTGCAGTCGATGTTGATGGTTGTCTCGGATTAACCCATGGTTTTCTCCGTTTATGATTCTTCAAATAAATAATTTTTCATCGCTCTCTTAACACCTGTTTCCTTAAAACTAGACTTGACATTTGTTTTGAGTGGACTGGGTAGCTAAGGAAGAATCGGATTTTAAGGAACAACAGATTTATCTCGCTCTCTCACTAAGCTAGGATAGATTGGATGGCAAAAAAAGTGTTTGATACTGCTGATTTATTGAAGGCTACCGGTCAGTAAAATATCTATGTTTCTTATAAAGTTGAGGGTTGGTCAAGGAGTGCCTAACCTCGCTATCAATAGCATCGAGTCTTTTTGTGATAAGATTTATATGGGTACCAGCCCACAGCGGAATCGCAGGAAATTTTAAAGCTAAATGGCTAGCAAGGAAAGGCACCCTAGAATCGCCATTGGAGCGGGTCAGTTCTCCCGTATCCTCTTGTTTTCTTTTACTAGATAGATAGGCTTCGCGGAAGCTTGGCCAGCGCGGCCACTATCGGAACATGTTTTGCGACATGCAGTCGCAAAAGCCTTTGGCCCAAGATCGCCCGAAAAAGATATTGTGATCTACCTAGTCGTGCAACTGGAGGGAAAGGAAATGAAACAACTGTGCAAATTTGTACTGGCCTAAGCACTTTTTTAATTTATGAGTTCCAACTCAGCCATTTGAATGGTTTCATAGAGGACTACTTATAACAATCCACGTGCGATCTCTCTAGATCAGCCATCTAACCTAACCTTATAAAGTAATTTGAATTCGACTGGGACGCTTTTTATTTCAAACAATGTTGCTTGTGAAGCGTTTTTCCTTTTCTCGAGGGTCTGCTTCGGTGCAGCTGAAGTTTGCATTTTGTTTATATTTTTGTTAAATTTTAGAAAATATCCTTGAACTCACTTTTCAATAGAATCACACTTACAAATACCACACTGCACTTTATGAATTTTCATATTTGATTTTAGACATCCTATATACATATGAATTTACCATATATGTACATATATATATTTATGATATATATTTGGCATCATGGCCCATATAGGGTATCCCCATCCATAGGATGTCATTCATAAAGTGTTGGCGACATACTTGAGTTCTTTTATTGCAAACACAAATACAGACACACACATGCAAACCTACTTACACATTTCTATGCCACACACATTCACACTTCATTGGACTGTGCTCATACTCGTGTCTACAATTATTCTTGTGACATGTACAAAGCGTATTTTAGTACCAACGATTTATATAAAACAAGTCAACAAGTGTGGAATGTGAAAATTTATAAGCGAAAAATATATGGGTCTCCACTATGCGTCAACAGCGTCGCAGGACATCATAATAACGCCGAGCGACAAATAGTAATAGTGACATTCCTTTGCTTGCTCTCGGATTCTTTTACGTATTCGCATTTAATTGCACTTTTACTTAAACTGGAACAAAAATAGGTGAAGGGCGGGTGTACAGCCGGTCGGTCGTTGCGTTATCCGGAGGGGCGTGTGCCGCTTGAGGAAATGGCGGGTGTAAATGCTTAGCTTTAGTCGCAGCATAATTGCAGGAAGAACATAAAATATTAATTACACATTGTTGGTGGCATTAGAAATAATTTGCCAACATAGAGCGTGGAATTTTTCCAATTTGCTTTTGCAACAACAATTAAAACTAAGAATAGTAGTGTATTACTAGAAATGTCCCTACAAAGCTTACATCCGCGATATTACTATTTTTTAAATGAATGCAATCGCAGCATATCTCTTTTAAGAATGTGCGTGTAAGTACATATGTATGTGGGTTTGGTTGCGTTAGATGGCTGATACACTAAGAAGGCAGGGGAATTATACTTCTTCTACTCTATTGGCGTGGACACGGCTTACGCGGTTAAAGCTAACTTGACAACAGCATGGAAGTCGTTTTTTCTTCTCGCTGTTTGGCGGCAATTGAAGACTCCAGGACTTTCTCCACCTGGTTTTTCCAACGGGATGAGTTCTGCTACTGCTTCCCCCAACGGGTACTGCGCCGAATACTCTCTAAGCTGGAGAGTTTTCGTCCTTTCGGACGGCATGACCTAGCCGCTGTCTTTTAATTCGCTGAACTATGTTAATAGCGTTGCATATCTCATCGCTCCATCAAATGCTGACATTATAAACATAAATTACCAAACATGATCTAGGTATTTGATTTATTCTGAACAAATACTAAATTAGTTAGAAACGTGAATTATCTCGGTTAGGGATAGGTTAGACGGCTGATCAAGTATCGCACATGCACTGCTATATGTAGTCCTTTGTGAGACTCCCAAGAGTTTAAGCCTTAACCTCCCAAACGCGGGACAGTCAAGAAAGAAGTATTGGGTTGCTTCCACCTCCTCTTCTTCCATGCAGCTTCTGCAGATGGCGGCTGGTAGGATTGTCATCATTACTGCGTGGACGCCAATAGGGCAGTGGCCAGTTAAAATCCCCTTACAGAGATCACTAGATCTCTTGCGATCGATCTTGGGCCAAAAGGCTTTTGTGACAGCGCATGTACTGATGGTGACTCAACGTTGACCAAGCTTCCCGAAACCCATCTATTTAGTAACAGAACACGAGGGGATACGGGATCACCAATCCGCTCCCATTCTACCAATAACGGTTCTATAATGCCTTTTCCTGCTCATCAGCTTTAAAGTTTCCTGCGATTCCTCTGTTTCCTAGCACTCATACCATTCTTATCACAACGACACTCGATACTATTGATACCGAGGTTAGGCACTCGTTGACCAGCCCTGAACGCACTGTTAATGAGTTCAAGGCTCTTCTGACAGGATGTAAAAATCTTCAAATTCAAAGTAGTGATTGTTTTATAGGCTGGTGTTAAGTATTCTGATGTCTACTTCTCGAGCATGCCTTGTGTTTGTTGTACTTCTTTTAGTTCGGTTATCAAGTTGACACCGAAAGGTCTTCCACATTTTGATAAACACACACAAAGGTTTCTTTTTTACAAGAATTTCTTAAGTGGACACCTTCAACCGTTGGTAGATCCATAATTCCTAAAAATTTCTTTCAGTTGCTTGGGCAGGGCCTATGAAGCTTTCTTCCCACGATCAACAACAAGAGTCGGGCAGAAATGTAGTCAATCAACAAAAATCGATAAACAAAAACAAATTCTGCTTTCTCTGTATTATAAGGCCAACTATCCAAAAATTTATGGGTCTTTAAAACCCGTGGAATGCAAATGCGGCCAATGTAATGAAATTCAATGCCGAGTATAAAAAAATTGTTTTTATGCTTTTTCTAAAACATATTCCCCACTCTTATCCGTGGTGTAGCTCATTCTAGAACTTTGGGGATGTTTTGCTTTTCAAAGCATTTTTCTAAATCCAAAAAACAACAACAACAACAATACACATCAACTGCGAAAAGTACAAAAGTGTTTGTAAACACACCCAGTTGTATTTTATTTTTGGGTTCGCCTAACAGTAGGCAAAAAAAAAAAACGCAGTGCAAGTGCAGGGTGGAAAGCCTGTTTCCAATCTAAGTGGCAGCTATATTGCCTTTCAATACTTTGCGGGCTATTGAGCGGTTTACTTGCTTTTTATATTGGTAATTCGAAGGCGCGCTCCCCTCGATGGAATGCAAGGAAGCTTTCACTGTTTGAGGCAGCTTAGTCGTGGTTGGGGATAATTACCATATTAAAATCTCTTTGCAACATAATGCCGGTTTCGGTTCTTTTGTTTTTTTTTTTTCTTCGATCTACAAGTGGTAGCATAGCTTTTTCGGAACTAATTTTATTTATGTGCATCAAAATGTTGAAAAATTGTGGTTTAGTGGATTGAATTTTGTTGACTATGAGATATTGTAGCCTTCCAAAAAAAAAAAATTTTTTTGGATACGATTCATATTGGATTTTTTCTCCAGAGTATTCAGTTTCAAGTTTATATGCCCCTTAAACGTAATAGCTTTAAAGATAACCCTTCAAAATAATCACTTTTACACCGTTTCAAAATGTAGACCGATAATTCCTTACATTTTTCCTGTGATTTCTGTTCTTCTCCAACAAATTTTAATATCCTACAAACTTGAATCTGCCTTCGTACATAAAGAACTTTTTTTTATACCAGAAATATCGGAGGTCTAACAGTTATAGGTAAAGCTCGACCACAATATAAATTATAAAGCTGTACCCACAACTGGCATTTCACCCTATGGTATTCGAAATTTTATTTTATAATTATATATTAATAAACTCTATTTAGCCGCCTTATTGAAGTAAAATGCGCAATTAGTTGCTAATGTCGATGTGGAGGCATCTATAAGGTGTTATTACTTAGCCGCTTAAAAATAAATGTGAATTAAGGCACATTTATACTACGTAAAATGGTCATAAAACATCCCACTGGTCCCTAAATTCATTACCACTTATTCCCATAGGTGAGTACAGCAAATTACCATCTACTTCGGCTGCCATATCATTTGACTTAACCCTTAATAAGTTGTGTTGACGTGCGGTGTAGAAGATGTATGATTCTAGTTGGTTTAAAACTAATTTTCGTTATATCATAGAAAGGCTGATAAAACTCGAGAAAAAAGAAATTAATTCTAACGATCCAATCTCAAGTCCGGATTGGACAAGTTGCTTTCTTACTTTACCTCGCCTTCAAACGAATGTTCCTTGGCTACTTAAAGGATACTTGGTCTAAGACATGGTCGTAAGCTTATTGAGCCATATGTAAAAGTATCCTTTCTGGTCACTCTCAAGTGGATGGCGCTCAAAAAACTTTCCTCACTTGCATGAACTTCTACACATGACTCCATCCCGCTACGGTAGATTTTATTCTTGAATTTGTCGTTATCCGAATTTATATTTACTATTACGACCGGGTCACTGTGAGTCATTTAACTTCACAGAACTACAGTCATCATGTCATATATCCGCAACCAACCGAATAACTTTTGCTAAAGGCGTATATAAACTCTTCCAACTCACCGAAGGGTTAATGACACATTTTAATTAGTAGATTAGATAATAATACACTTTTATATACATACTTTATACAATATAAACAGTTAATGTTTGCTGCTTCTGCTAAATGAGCAGTGGATGCGAGTATATGCGAAATATACTCTGTAGGAATTTTCACATCTTCAAATATTTTTGTAATGAATATGAAAGCATCTTTTCCTAAAAAGAATTTTAAGGTGATAACAATGTTCTACAACAGAAATAGTACCTACAATTCAATATAACACCCCGAATTACTAAAAAAATTGAACAAATTTCTTATAAAGTGAACGGAAATTCCAATATATTTGAATAATGAAATTCCAATATATTTCCTCAAAATCGACTAAATACCGACTTATTATGCTTTGAGGAGAAAAAAGTTAAGAGTGCGGGGTCTAGCCCACCTAAAATTAGATAGGTAGCTAATTAAGGATGTCGCAATTATTTCATAAAATTACCAATTGAGAAATCGGAGCTTCAAAAGAGGTAGAAAGTATTTTAGAACGAAGGAAAAACGGGTTCTTAATTAAGAAACTAACCAATAAGAATTCAATATCCAACATGAAGATATTAAGGTCATCTATGCTTATTATACAATTGCTGAAATACTCCGAAATTGGTCTAAACGCTTGACGAAGTTTGTAACAACCAGAAAGAAATGTGGGTTACCCTATATATTATATATATTTATAAATGATTAGTGTGACGAGTAGAGTCATTTTTGAAGGATATACAAAACGCTGTTAATAGAAAACTTATGACAGAGACATAAAATTTGACATCCGATACTGCAACCATTTAGGTGAAATCCCATATCTCGGAACCAATTGGAACGATTTCAACCAAGTTCAGTCTGTCTTTCAGCTAAATTATTGAAATTCGAAAATATTTTCCCCAGGCCTTGACCCTGAAAATGTTCGGTTACACCCGAACTGAGCACTTCCTTACACATATTATAATTTCTTTGATCTCTATTTATTATTATTGTGATAAGTATAGGAATAAGTCAAGACGAAATATGACGACAGACCCTTTTTGGTACTTATCCAAATCAATATAATAAATATTTCCTGAATTTTCCTACAGTGTATTTTTAAATATATACATATGTATATATTTGCAAGTGCATATCTGTTTACACCTTCGAACAGGTGGCATATGTCTGTATGTGTGTCTAATCGTATTCACAAAAGTTTTTGGCAGTTTTAGGTCAAACTTGTGCTCAAATCTACAATAATGGGAAGTTAGTGGGAAATTCATCAAACTACTTATGACTTTGGCGTTTATTAATTGAGTTACACGCCGACTATGCATGTACATGTGTACATGTTTCTATGTATTTGTAGTTAATTGTGCGGTAAAAAGGATTAATTAACAGTGTGTCACTTTATTTACATATTAAACGACAAAACCTGGTTGTGTCATACAAAAGTAAACAGAGTAAATACTATGTAATGGTAGGGTCACCTGTCACCCAATGAATTCGAGGGAGTAATGTCAAGTAGCAATAGCGATAAAAAATGTTTGATTGAATGTATATAATGGATGCATAATTGAGTAGATAATATTTATGTTAATCTGTATTACAATTTAATGCATGTTAAGTATGATTACAGCAAATGTAAGTGTTTACATACACTCAACACTTGTTTTACTAACAAAAAAAACTAATTTTGTTGTATTAAGTTGTTTCACTTTTTATTTCAAAAGTCTACGAACTCATTACCGCATTTAGTAATCTTTTTGTCCATCGCGTTAATTAAATATTTAATACTGTCCTAGTATCGCTTCTGCCTGTCCTTTTGTAACTCGGCCAATGACATGCCCACCGAAATGCATTCTATCGAAAATTCGCTACATTGCCTGCGAAAAGTCAAACAACACCCACTTATAGCGCATTGCATACAAATCGATCAATCTGCCATCCGCCGGGATTTACAATTTAATTATTTAACGGTCAAACAATGTGGCGGACGCGCGCCTTTTACACCAACAGTGTTGTTGTTTTCTCAGTGCCGGTTTTTTCTTTACGCCGCCTTTTACGTGCTTTTCGTTTTGCTCAACCGTTCCAGCGTTCAAGTCAGCTGTATATCGTGAATCAGGTGAAATGATGCAATGTTGACAAACAACATTAAACGCGCTCCTTGCTGTCCTTTTTATGTTTTTATACCCTGAACAGGGTATATTAAGTTTGTCCCCTGTAAAGTATATATAAATGATCAGTATGTCGAGCTGAGTCGATTTAGCGATGTCGGTCTGTCTGCCCGTCTGTCTGTATATATACGAACTAGTCCCTCAATTTTTAAGATATCGTTTTGAAATTTTGCAAACGTCATTTTCTCTTCAAGAAGCTGCTCATTTGTCGAACCACTATAACATATAGCTGCCATACAAACTAAACAATCGGAATCAAGTTCTTGAATGGAAAATTTGCACATTTCACAATGTATTTCCATAAAAGTTGGCACAGGTTATTTTCTAAAGCAAAAATATAGTCTCCGAAGAAATTGTTCAAATCGGTTGACTATATCTGCCATACAAACTGAACAATCGGAATCAAGTTCATGTATGGAAAACTTTCACATTTAAAGTGGTATCTTCACGAAATTTGACATGGATTACTGCTTAAGGTAATAATATAATCTCCGAAAAAAATTTTCAGATCGGATTACTATAGCATATAGCTTCCATACAAACTGAACACATAATTACTTAAAGAAATGCACCTGTGAAGGGTATTTAGCTTCGGAGCAACTGAAGTTAACGTTTTTTTTTTTGTTTTTTTATTTTTTTTGTTCGGAGGGCGTTGTACTTTACACAGTTCGTCACAGGAACTAGGCAACATCAACAGCTGAGTAAAAGCGTATTGAATTACTACAACCAGGCAGTAAACTGTTTACAGCTATAAAACCGGAAGGGGGTTTTAAACCTAAATTTGACTGACAAGCACGATTAATAACTGCTTAGCCGCACCGTCGGGTCATGTAATTTTGTTTTGACCGCGTGTGAGGGAAGGCGCGTCTGCGGATAGCAATAGTAACATAGGTCCGTGATTCTATGCTAGTTTTGGAAAAAAATTGCGCAGTAAACTTAAAGAGTACTTGGACGTTGAATGTTCTTCTTCAATGGGAACCCAAAAAAATTCTTTATTACCACATAGGATAACGTGGCAAAAGTCGCCGACCTCATATTGGCAAATCACCAATTGAATGAGTGTATGTGACCCATACATGTATGATGTATGAGATATTGGGAATGAGATGTCTACGCTAAAGGTGGGACATTTGCTCACTCTCGATGAAACGACCGAAGAAGGCAAGTTCTATTCTAGGGGCCAGAACGGTGATGATTACCGTTTTCTGGGTTTCATAAGATTCGATCTATATCGCCTACCTGGAGAAGGACCAAACAGTCACAGAACTCTTATTATGTACAATTATTATAAAGGGTGAGCCAAGTAGATGTACTTTCTTCAATAATCTTCTTCGGACATGCAATGTAACTTTTGGTCAGTATTGCTTGGCATTTCATCCTGAAACAATTTACGACTGAAGAACCTTTACAAATCATTCAACGAAAATTCACGTAAAGAATGTGTTTCGCGCTCTTCGCTCAACCTATGTTCAACATATTCGACCTACTAAGCGTACTATTTGCAACACCATCACCCATCTTGAAACTCAGCATACATTATTGAATTATATTCGTACCTGAGAGTGTACACGAAGACCAAGAGTTGATTCGGCGCCGTTCGCAGCAAATCGGACTGACGTATGGAACGAATTGGTGCAATTTAGGTCGAGATCTTAAATTAAAAACGTACAAAATACAGTTTCTGCAAGAACTAAAACCGCTCGACCTTCCCAAGCGACATCGCTTCGCTCTATGAGCTTTTGAAAAGTTCGAAGAAGATTGGAAACAAATTTTCTTCAACGATGAGACCCATTCCTGGCTCAATGGGTATGTAAACAAGCGAAATTAGCAAATTCGTGACGAAAAGATTCAATAACATCCAGAAAAAACAACGGCTTGGAGTGGTTTGTATAATCATCGGTTCATATTTCTTCAAAAATGATGCCAATGAGAACGTAACCGACTATATCACACAGTTAGACTTTTTGCAGTAGGAACTATAACGCTTCGATTTAGACATCACGCATGTCATTCGCCTGTTACCAGGCTAAATGCTCGATCGAATTATCGAAAACTGGACTGAACGGATGGACCATCTGAGACGTAGCCGCGGCCAACACTTGAATGAGATAACTTAAAAAAAAAAAGATAAATAAAGTGAAGAACCTCGAAATGGATCACACCTCGCCGTACTTATTCTGAAATTGATCTAATTAGAGGTTTTGAATCTCAAAATCCACATTGATGCAAGATACACAGTACACACAGTAATGAAATGGTGCATTACCATTTATTTAGTTTTCGCCAAACCTAGGGTATACAAAAAATTCAAAGTAAGTCCTGCATCACATGTATTCTTTTTATTTTAGATATTTTTTATTATTTATTGTAATATGATTACAAATTAATTTGTATATACTAACTAATGTTTCGCTGAGTTAAATTCTTCCGGAATTGTATCAAAAATGTTATCAAAACTTTTTGTAAAGTACTAAACCCCTTCGACCATTTTCCCATGCAGCTCCATTAGGCCCTGTAGGAAAAAAATAAATGTTTTGTTATAGAGATATATTTATATTTTGCTTTATATACATATTTATATATATTTTATATAAATTTAGAATGGTGTAAACGCTGAGATCGAATGGGGTCTTAGTGTATTGTCTCCAACTTTTTCAATTTTTAATTTTTTTAGCAATAATCTGAAATTAACCGTATATGAGGGATTCTGTGATAGTCGAGTGTAGGCTGGTTACATCATAATTTCAATTGCAGATCTATTTATAAGCCCTAGGTTTTATGAATGTTTTGATCAGAATTCTAAAAGCCTATCAAAAGTCTCAACTTTACAAAGCATCCGAAAAATCATAACATATGTATCCACTATATTACTTTAAAGCGTCTACCAATAGGGATGACAGTTCATTTACGTATTTGTCCGATCCATTGCCTTAATGGGTTCGTCAAAAAAAAAAAAATGCTATTGAAGAGTACCTAACCCTCGTTTAGTTCAGAAAACGCAATGGCGTCCCCAATAATGATACACGTCTGAACATGGACACATTGTTGCTAAGTTTGGCGACTCGTTAATTTTGAGAAATGATTCACAAGATCATGCGATTTAACATCTCTAGATTATTTTCTCTGGCTTCGCCAATCAACCAGGAACTCTCGATAGGATCTTATATGCGATGTTGAAAAAGATTATTCCACGGCACATATTGTGGGGTCTCCCTCATATAGGTGGATGCATTCTCTTTATCAGTTCTTTGTTTCCATATTTAAAAAGCTCGGGCAAAAATCTATCGGCCTCGCCGCTTTGTTAGTCTTCAGAGGGGTAATTGTTTTTCGAACCTCTTCATGGTCGAGTAATGGAACGTCCACTCTATCGTCATCGACTGGGGAATCGGGTTCAACACCTTCTGGTTTTTCACTGCTATTCAACATTCTTAAAACCTTTTGTTAGTCGCCGCATCTTTTCGTAGAATTTTCGAGCATTACCCCTTTCGCCAGCTTGCCAGAGTCTACTTTTCGTACTCACGCATTTCGGCCTCTCTTTTTTTTCTACAAATGCGTTTCGCTTCCCTCTTCAACTCACGGTTTCTATCCCTCCCGCCCGTGTTGTGATCGATTGTAACGTTGCGAAGTAGGCAGTCTGATTTCTCTCCACTGCGACACGGCACTCCTCCTCATCGTGCCAGCTATTCTTTTGCATTTGTCGAAAACCAATGATTCCCTTATATCGAGTTGCTGACGAGTGCTCTGAGAGAATAGGAGTCCACGTCGAATAGAAAATCATTCGGCTGTCTGTTGTGGTTGCATCTTCTCGACATCGAACCTTCATTGTGTTTTTTGACGTGCGTTTTTTGCTGCCCAGGGCGGGTGCGTATCTTGACTGCAACCAGATAGTGGTCCAGAGACCTCGGAGCGTAAGCACGCCTAAAACACTGGAGACGTGTCTTCTGTCTATCACAACATAATCGATCTGGGTGGTGACTTTTCGATACGAAGACAGCCAGGTAGTTGATGAATTTTCTTAAAACTCTAAGTATTGTATAAAATTCTCGGCCTTATAACTAATGCTTAAAAATAATAAATTGTCAACTAATTATTTTGAGAAAATATCAATAAACTCTTACTAAACGGGGTACGGTAGAAATTTTCTGCTCTAGTTTAAAATCTTTAGCAGCCGCTCGGCATTAACTTTGGTATAAGTACTCTATCCTATTTATATATATATATGTAAGTGCCTAACCAGGATATTGAGATGTCAGTGTAAAATGGTAGACTTCGCTGTTAAATTTTTACGTTAAAGGGAACCTTCTTTATGACAATTGATAAATCTTTCATAATTCCAGTAACTCAAAATTAGTAGATTTTAAAGAAAATACATACACATGGAAACCATAATATTTGAGGATCAATTATTAGCTGGATCAATTCATTGCACGTTTAATTCAGCTTCCTCTCCAATCATTTTTTCATGTACATCTCGGAGAATACCCTGGTATATTGAAAATATACATACACATGTGTAAAAATTTTGAATATATTTTGTAACTAGAAAACATAACTGTTAAAAATTAGTAGCAACTTGCGACTATTTGATTACTATACAGATTCACTATTATATTTTGGTATTTCGTATAAAAAATGTGATCTCAACGAGATTGATATGTTAAAAAGCATTTTACAAGCCTCAAAAAACTAATACTAACTACCTTTAATGATTTAGAAGATTTTTTTTTTTACCAGACACCATTATTTGTAAAAAAGAGAACCAACACCAAACCAGTTTTCCCCATTTCAAGCAAATAGAAATAAACATCTTAATTTAAACACCAGAGCTGCAGATACTTAAGATCAGCAACGCTGAGTCATTCTATAATACCGTCAAACCATACGTGTATATACATATATACAAAAATTTATGCATTATGAATGTATGTGTATTGTATTCAATATTTTACCTTAAAGTACTTCACCGTCTTAACCCTCAACTCCAGCGTGGCATCCTCGTCGCAAAGCATCAACGTATTGGGATGTTGCTGGAAGGCACTCACTGTCCACATATGATTTACACCCTCCTCGATCGCCTTGTACAAGGCGAATGCTTTGTGCGCACCCGTAATCAATATCATCACTTCCTTCGAATCCATGACGGTACCGACACCCACCGTTAGCGCCTGTTTGGGCACCTTACTCATGTCGTTATCGAAGAAACGCGCATTTGCCTCTAATGTGTCCTGTGCCAATGTTTTCACACGTGTACGTGATACCAACGAACTGCCAGGTTCATTAAAGGCTATATGTCCATCCGGTCCGATACCACCGATGAAGAGCTCCACTCCACCCGCCTCGCGAATCATTGTCTCGAATTGTTGGCATTCGGCAAGTAAGTCCTTAGCATTGCCGTCTAAAATGTGCGCATTCTTAGGATCGATATTGATGTGTTTGAAGAAATTGTTCCACATGAAGTAGTGATAACTTTCGGGGTGATCACGTGGTATGCCTTCGAAAAATATAGCAAAATTAGTTACAAATTTCTAAGCTCATTTATGTAGGTTTACTCACCTACGTATTCGTCCATATTGAACGTTTTCACAAACTCGAAGGAGACTTTGCCGGCTTTGTGGAATTCAATCAGTTTTTTATACATACCAAGTGGTGTGCTTCCGGTGGGTAGACCCAAAACGAAGTATCTGTAATTTGAAAAATCAAACGTATACTTATTAGTTCCTTGTCCCGTTTCTATACTATTTTTATTGAAACTTTTTATCACAAAGAAGTTCACTTAACGTGGAATTTGGTCTGTTGATATAGACTAAATATCCAACCGTGTAAAAAAAATTTAGTTTGAGACCTCTTTGTTTCAAAATAATAAATAATTATTGTCAACCCCCTCTGCTTGCAAATCCATCATTAATGTTTTTACGGAAGGACCCTATGATTCGATAGTGGTATTGCTTTGACTCTATCGTTTATCCTTTGTTAATTTTAACTTCTCTTTTAGTATTAGTATATGCAAGTTAGTCAAATAATTTATCAAAATACTTACTTGTTTGGGCCGGGCTTAAAGTCATTAATACGTTTCATCACATATTTGGCAGCCCAAACTCCAACTGAGTCGGCAGTATCCAAGATCACTAATTTCATCTTAAGTTACTGTAAATAAGAGAATGATTAATAAATTTTATAATCAAATAATAGTAACGCTAAAAGTAACGTTGTGGCAACACTGTTCTCAAAAATTATATAAACAAAAACAGAAAATACATTTCCTGAACTCGAGTTTGAAAATTGTGCACTTGGAAATGCTTCTAAACAGAAGTCGTCATGAAATAGCTTACGTTTATTTTGAAGCGTTTGAAAAACGCTAGAAAGTGGGCGAATATCAACAAAAGTTTTCACAATAAACACAAATACATATATTTCTAAAGGGTGATCCATTTCGAGGGTCCCTACTTTTGTAAAGGAAAACACAGAAACTTCAAATTTAATAGGGACTGTTTATTATCATTTGAAAGAGCATTCTTTGGCATTTATTTTTTGAAGCTTTTCTCTTTCATCTCCGTTTTAGATGGTCCATCGGTTGAGTCCAATTTTCGATGACTCGCTCGATTATTTCGACTCGTAACTGCCGAATGACACGCGTGATGTTTTGCTCCAAGGACTGAATCGAAAAGAGGTTGTCCGCATAGACTTTAGAATTTACATATTCTCACAGAAAAAAGTTTAACGGTTTGATATAACACTGTCTTGGTGTCAAGTCGGTCGGCCTAAAACGTGAAATTATCTGTTCACCAAAGTGTTCTCTCAATAAATCCATTGATTCATGTAATGTGTGGTAAGTGGCGCCGTTTTATTGAAACCAAATGTCGTCGAGATGACGAGCTTCAGGGTCAGGTTCAAATAGTCGGTTATCAGCGATAACGGTCGCCATTGACGGTTACGTTCTCACCGACATCATTTTTGAGGAAATATGGGCCGTTGATTCCTCGGGGCCACAAACCTCTCCAAACCTTTGCTTTTTCGGGAAAAAATGGTAGCTCTGGAATCTCTTCATGTTGCTCCTCATCCCAAATGCGGCGGTTTTGCTTGTGTACATACCGATTGAGCCAGAAAGCAGCCTTATCGTTGAATAAAATTTGGTTCGAAAATGTCGGATCTTCTTCCAACTTTTCAAAACCCATAGAGTGGGGCGATGTCGCTTGGCAATGTCGAGCGGCGTCAGTTCTTGCACAAGCTGTATTTTGTACTCTTTCAATTTAAGAAGTCGACGTAAAATGCCCCATGTCCTTCCATACGTCAGTCCGAGTTGCTGCAAACGACACCGAATCGACTCTCACGGACTTCGTGAACACACTCATACAATGCTCAGTCTCAAAATGAGTGATGGTATTGCGAATAGTACTCTCAGGCAGACCGATTATGTTCACCATAAGTTAAGCGAAATACAGTCTAAACAGAACGAGAATTTTCGTAAGAAAGTTGAATGATTTGTAAACGTTCTTCAGGCTTAAGTCCTTCCATGATAAATTGCCAAACAATACCGAACAAAACTAACATAACAGCTTGTCACAACTAACGCGTAATCTGTTTAAAAAACGTACCTCTACTCGGATTACCCGTTATTATTGCTGTTTTTATTGTTGTTSTAACGTCAGTAAATACTGTTAAAGTAATTTCGAGGAATGCTGTTGACAGTCCTTGGTCGGAAAAAAATCGGAGGCCATTCCGGTTACTATAACGCGACTGTCTTGGGAATGGCTACGGATTATAGTCGTATATAATGGTAGAGTATGAGTCACTCAGTTTCCCAAAGATGCTGTTTATTTGTTGGAACCGCTGATATCGGACAATTATAAGATATAGCTGCAAAAAAAAAAATATCGATCAAAAGCTATTCCTTGTAGAGAAAACTTTTTTATTTCAAAAGTTTTAAAAAGTGCGGCATATAGAAGTCATAAAAACTGACCGAACAAAATTAACATAAAGATCTTTTTATACGTTTTTATGCTATAGGAACCTCACCCATAAAAAGTATACATATAGCCCCGTTGCCAGCGAAGTCAACGATTTTTTCTTGTTCTTACGACAGTCATGTCTACGTAACCCGAAACGGATCCAGAATTTTTTATCTGGTCAGGGGCTGTCAAATCGGCAGAATTCTGCCGCTATAACAACAACATTTTTTCACACTTTGAGTAAAGTTTGAAACAAAGCTGCAATATTTTAGTGAAAAATAGGCTTAAATTTACCGAAATTTTATTGTTTTTATTAATCAACACTTGTTGATTGATATGGCAGCTTTGATTTCAGGCATTCACTCCACAACAACATTTGCAGAATGCAAAGTAAATTCTCATATGCACAAAGCCAAGAGCGAAACCGCCAGCTACAAGTGGTTGGCGGTGGGAAGGATGGTTCGGCAAATGATAAGCTCAGAGATACTTTTACATACATATGTACATAAGTATTAAAATAGTATATACATATGTATGTACATATATTTTCATGTATATAAACATAAATGCATATTTGCAGTTTCTCGCGTGTAAACAAAAAATATTATATGCATATGTATGTGTACATATACATACATACATATATTCCTTCGCGATTATTTCAATGCATAGCCGATGCTGTGGAAATAATAAATTTTAATAAAAAAAGGAGTTAAAAAACAGAAATACACGAGTTTTTTCGCTGTTATCAATAATGCCCTCATTGATACACGATAATAATTTATGTACTTGAATAAATTAATGTGCGTGCGCACATACACACATACATATGTATGTATATTTGTTATACTTTGTAAGTAAAGAGCGTCAAGGTAATTGACCTTTTCCGTTGTAGAATGTCACAGACAACTCACAAGCAAAAAACGCCAGCTGGTGATGACAACTGGACGTCGCATTTACATACGTACATGAATAAATGTATATATACTTATATATGTACACATGTACTTTGTACATATTAACGCACTGTGAAGACAAATTTGTTTTTTTTTTTTTGACGATTCCAGACTGTTTTTTACCATTTTTCGCTTACAAATTTAGTATACATATGTGCATACTTATGTACTATACTTATGTATTTATTATTATTATGTATTTATTATTTATTATTGTTGTTAGCACTACGTACTTTTTATAGACGTAGATACACGGCAGTATATGGTATTTATGTCTATAGCAGGTTTCGTTTCTTCGAAATGAACACTTTTGGCTTGTTTTCGAGAAATTTTCAAACTAAATTTTCGCAATTTTAATTGCACTCTACTGCTTAGATGTTTTTTATGAGTTGCAAAACAAGTTTATTGTTTTTATTTGTTCTAAAATTTTAATAACCGCACTCTTTACCACTGTTGTGCTCAGTGCGAACACAAATTGTACTCTAAAAGCCGATTGGCATCGAAGCTTAACAAACTTACCGAATGCAGTAAGCTTACATACATACATACATATCTATATATTATATAAATATGCCATCGCAAAGCAACCGGCAACTAAATTATATTTTTCTACTATATACTTTTGTATGTATGTATATATGTAGGTACCACTAGGGTGATCGTATCCATTAATTATTAATAATCAAAATTAATAACTTATTTAGTGGAACTCAGTAAAACATTTCAGAGTATTTAATTGTTTAGAAATAAAGCACATATTTTGCACTATCCAACAAAAACAGCCTTTTTTCAACAATTTTTTTCATATTAAAAATTAAATATTCAATTCAAACATACAGGGTTTGTCCGGAAAGTAATAGGATTTATTGTAACAATCGTTACAATTCTTTAAAAACTTTCGAAATAGGCTCCTTCTGCGTCGATGTAGGGCTGCCAGCGCGAATTCCAAGCATTGAAGGCGTTACGGAAGACGTTCTCCGGAATAGCCGTTAGATCCGAAGTGCATGCTGCTTGAATCCCCTCTATCGTCTCAAAATGCTTGTCGTTGTCTCGCGATCATACTTAAAGACCTATGTCTCGTCACCTGTGAATACGTTATTCAAAAATTGGGGTTAAATTTTTCATGGCTTTGGGACCATCTTCGCGCACACCTTACGCATGTTCAAGTGCTCCATCACAATGTCATGAACCATAGATTTTGATAAATTTAACATTTGAACAATTAAACGAATACTTAGTCAACGGTCTGAGTTCAAAACTTTGCGCACACGAGTCACATTGTCGGTATTTGTCGAATTCGCTGGTCGCCCAGAACGGCCTTGATCAAAAAGGCCTGGTGCAACCGAAACACACCACTTTTTGCTAAAGCAGCGTCTGGATAAGCTTGTTTGATCATATCAAACGTCTCTGTCACAGAATTACCGAGTTTCACACAAAATTTAATCGTGTAACTCTGCTCTAACGAACGCTGCATTTTCGGCTTGCACTATTCACAGAAACACGTCGCGCGAAAATGTTTGTCCTGAGTCTCCAGGTGTTCGAAGACAATTGACCAGCCGCTCGTTCGCTAGCTATGAACGCCCTCTACCGAATCCAGTTGGTGCGTGCTTGCTCCGAAATCCAAAAAATCAGTTCTATTACTTTCCGCACAAACCCTGTATATAACATAATCTAATATTTGGCTTTCGATAATGTGGACCTTTGAGACATTCAAATAGACGTTTCTTACGAACCTTCCTCATTAGAGTGAAATATTTTGCCAGCAAGCTAATTCTTATCGTAATCCGTTAAATAAGAGCATCGGATCACAAGTTGAAGGAATCGAAGAGAGTCTTGACGAAGGAAAAAGAAAACTTTTACATTATCATGTTTTTGTTCCGACATTTTTATCGGCTTACAATGAGTTCTTCTAATATTTCGGTTAAGCACTCGATATCCCTAATATGAGCGCCAAACTATATATGTAAATACTCTCATATTTATATAGATATAAGGGTCTTGCATGTGGTAAGCAAAGTCTAACATGTGGGAAACAGAGGTTACCTCAAAATTTGTGCTATTATCGTTTTGTTCTTCAACCAACTGATAGGCGATAAAATACCTCTCTTTTATCTCTAGAATGTAATTACTCACAATACCCACGAAAAAAAATCGCTAGATACTAAAACTTTGTTTCGTTGTCCGTTTCTGAATACATTTATAGAAAGCTGTCGAAAAGGCAGTCCTTAAACAAACAAAAAACTCTTATGGTTATGTTGAACGTTGAGTTCGTGGAGACAAAGTTTTCGCCAAAAATTCGGTCATTAACCCTTATTAAGATTATGAGCTCACCACATTTTTTTAAATATAGAACTTACAAAAGGTAAGGAAAGTAGTAGCTCTGGTCCTATAAATTCACTTTCAACTATGAAATTTCGGTCTACAACTGAGAGTTAGCTTGCTTGTAAAGTTAACCATTCCCACAAACGTCGGGTCTACGTAATTGGAACGGACCTGAATTTTCTATCCGGTCAAGGATTGTTAACTCGATAGAATTCTGCTGCTATAATAACAACATTGTAAAGTTAAGATATGAAAGATATTAGAAATAAATATATAACACATAGTTACTACTTAGAGCATGTTTTACGCCCATACACATCGTCAACTCGGCGCATGCACCTCGTGTCTAAATTCAAACATCTTATTGTAACGGCATAAACATATCTTTGCTTTTTTTCTGGATTCAAACTTACTTCTATTCGTCAGCCCCAAATAGTTGTCTAAAATTAGCTTGTTATACTCCGTAGCAATAAATAAAAACATGTTTTTTTTATATTTTCTTTTATTAAAATATTGATTGACATTTTTGTATTTTTTTTTTTTTTTTTTATACGAACACAGGGAGAAACAGAAATTTTAATTGTTGTAAAAAATTTGTATAAATTTATATTTGCAAATACAAGTCGGAACGCATTTTGCATATTATAAAATTATTGAATGGCCATAAAGTCAATTATAATATTTAAATTGAATATATTTAAATTAAATTACTTTGTTTAATTCTAAAACATAGACGTAATAATGTAAACCGTTATTGTTAAGGGAACAATATATGTTTTGTTGAACTTTTCGGAATATCCTAAAAGCGCGTAGAACTTTCAAAACGAAAGTGCAAACCGTTTTTTTTTTTCACTTCTTTGATGATGGTTTTCTTTTCTTCTTTCCTTTTCTTTTTTCTTTTGGTAAAATGGTATGGTAATTTATTTATGAAAAAATATTTATTTGTTGCTTTAATTTTGAAAAGTAATTAATTTACAAATTTAATTAACTGCGTCAGAAACGCAGACGTAGACGCTTGAAGCCGCTAATATATTGCAAGAAATTAAATTTTTTTTCAGTTTTTTTACAAAAAATAAATTATTATTGGTCGCTTGCAGAAGCGGCTCTTCTCTGTAAGTCAATGATGTCTTACATGCATAGCGCTTCAATTTTACAAATGCTACACATATTAGACGCCATTAAATACCTGATTCTTTTAGCTAGCTCATATTGTGTATTTTTTCGCCAGTTCAAACTTCGTTCACCTTACAAAGTTTTCTGCTCGATTTTAAGTATTAAAATATGCAGTTAATATTAGTTTTTTTGTTTCTTTCAAAGAAAAAAACATGTATTACATAGGTTGTTGGGAAATTTTCGAGTCTTTTTTGTTTTGTGTGTCTATTTTGTTTTTGTACCTCAGAGTTCCAAACTTCCAGAAACTATAACCATAAATTTGTACATTTTTAAAGCAAGAAAAAAAACTAAATTTATACTGTTAGTAATTATGGCAGGAAAGCATGTGCGCTTTCCTTGTACTCTTTGATTGATTTTATGATTCCGTTCGAATTATTGTGAACGCTAATACACACACACACGCAGATATGAAATATATAAATATTTTTTTTCTTTCTGTTAAGACAACACTGCACGTTCTTGTATATTTCTTTCAAGCCTTTATTTTTTTGCAAGCTTAAATTGTTCAAAATTAATGCCACAATATTTCAAAGTCATTCAAATATACTATATACATATGTATGTGTGTGTAACAAAAAAAAACTGTTACAATTAGCGCAATTAAACTAGGCTGGCGATAGCATAATGTTAAAAAAAAATATAGAAATATATGTATGTATGTATGTAGTTATGAGAGAAATTAAGAAGCGGCAGCTATATTTGAAAATTCCAATCATATAAATGGTGGCAAGCAGAGTTGAGTAATTTTTAGCGTCAGCGCACGTGACACGCGTGGCTGCATGTATATGAGTGTCTGTATGTGAATTTAATTGCATATGCATCTATGTATGCACTTGTGTGCTGCTGCACGAGTTTTTCGGTTAGACATGGATGCGATTGTTGTTGTTATTTTTTATTATTTTCTAATTCTTGGTCTGCGCTCGCTTGAAGCCTTTACTTTTGAAATGTTTTTCAACCAGTTAAAGAACATTAAAAATATAATATATATATAGTAATCTTTTGTAGTAATTTTATATATTAGGAGTTAATTTGTTCTGCACACCTACATGTTTACATTAAACGACACTTTTCATCTCCCTGCTGCGGATCACCTTGCTGATGATATAGTTCCTCATTGCCGGCACCATCCACTGTTGATACGCCCAAACGGCTGCCATAGGAGCGATGACGTGATGCGTGCTTCACAATTGTGCGTTTGACGCGTTCTGAGCCGGCCACTTCCTCACCATCACCATTGAACAGTGATGTCTTCATATTGTCGCCAACGAACCATTTTTGTGTTTTCATCACAATATTTGCTGGCGGTTCGTGTGTCGCACCAGCATCGGAAGACCATACAGTTATCACTGCACCGGCATCTACTTTGACGGTACGATGAAACTTGAATGCGGTTTCATTACTACCTGCTGTACGTATCAGTTGCCAACCGCCGATTTGTACCTCCTTATTACCTTTATTGTGCAATTTCACGTATTTGCCCTCCGCATCGACATCGGCAATTTCAATATCGCCTTTGGCGCTGCCAGTTACAAAATATTCAGATTGACTCAGGTCCTCGGACTCATCGACCACGGTGCGTTTTCTTTTCAGTGGAACTGTGGAAGCGCCACGTGATGGTGTCTTGCGTATGGGAGTAGCGCGTGTACCGCGTAAACTTTGGCTGAACGAACCGGATGTAGTGGACGAATGTGGTGTGATGTTGAGACGTGACTCTTCGCCACATAGCAGTTTGTCGTAAGCGGCAATTTCCAAATCTAGCGATACCTGTTAGGGCTTAAATCTTAGCATTTATCTCCAAATATGAAAAAACTGCTTACCTTAATATCCATTAAATCTTGATACTCCTGCAATTGTTGTGCCATTTCATCGCGCAAGCGCTGTAATTCTGCCTCTAAATTCGATATATCGGCATTGTGACGTGCACGTTCGCGATCCAACAATTGCTCCAACTCGCGTATGCGTGCCGTTAACGCTGCATTGGTCGACTCCAACTCGCCGATGCGCGAGTTTAGCGCATCTATGCGTGTACGTGTTGTCCGCAATTCTTCGATAGCGTTTGCAGCTGCATTGGAATTGCGATTGGCTGCCGATTGTAGATTTTTCATTTTCTGTTCATACAACAACTCAATCTCTTCCCGATTAGCGCGCATTTGACCCTCATATTGTTCACGCAATTCTTGTAGCGATTGTTGCAATTTGGCTTCGTATTGTTCGACCAAACGTCCGTCTATTTCACTTATTTCCACCTGGCGACGGGTGCGTGTTTCATTCATTTCCTGTACGTGTATCTGGTCTTTGAATGTCAACTCTTCTCGTAGACTTTGTACATTATTCTCTAGATCGACGCGTGCTAATGTCTCTTCTTCCAAGAGTTTGCGAGCCTCGTCTAATTGTTTGCGCAAGCGTTCCACCTCTTTGACAGCCTCATTCAATTCATCGACAGCCTTTTTGCGATCTGCATTAGCAGCACTATACTTATTACTCAAATCAGCAGCGCGTGACTCATACATGCGGGCATTTCCTAAAATTTAACAAAATATTTTAATATGGACATTCCATTAGTCGTTCAACATATTAATTAAGTAGTAGCGCCCAAACACAAAAGCTCATACTGATAAGCAGAAATGAGTTGCTACAGTTACTACATAGATAAATTTATGACTTGTACATACCTTCGGCGAAAGTACAATCTTTTGTTTTCTTATCTAATTTAGCCTTCAGCTCCTCATTTTCATCCCACAGACGCTTAGTATCGATTTCTAATTTGGCCTTTTCGCGTGCAGTTTCATCCAGCAAACGTCTCGCATCACTCAATTCGTTTTCATACATCGATTTGATATTGGTAGCCTCACGGGTGACAGTATCACGCGTCGTTTGAACCTCAATTGAGAGGCGGGCATTTTCAGTTTCCAAATTACGTACACGATCAATGTAGCAAGCCAAACGATCATTAAGATTCTGCAACTCGGCCTTTTCTTGTAGACGCGAATGTCGCGTAGGACTTAATGGGCTGGCAGAGCGATTAGCACCAGGAATTATTGGGGTTGATGTTCCACCCGGCTGCGGTTGGGGTGTGGCGGTTCCGGCGCGTTTCGATTTAGTAGCCATCGTTTACAATTCTTGATCTGCAATCTAAAATTTGAAAATCAATATATAGGCATGTACAGATGTATATGTAAATAGATATATTCAAGTTTACACATTCATCTATTCGTACATTAAATATTTTGCCGGTACTATGGGTACATGTTAAACACTCCTCTATACATAAAGCTTGTAATGAGAGTTGCCAATTAAACGATTTCCGCGACCCGTGGTTTCTAGAAATGTGATTGCTTAGCTTGTTATATACACAAAAAATATGGTACATAAATATAAATGTATAATTGTTTTTCAAGCACATACAGAATTATTTATTTCGATTAAAAAGTTGCATGTTTATTTTATTTTTGTTAATATTACATTAAATAGAAAACTACTAAATTAATATTATATATAAAACAGCAAATCTTACATAAAACTCAAATTCCAAAATTTCTATTTTTAGTATTCTTGTATGTAAACAAATACGCTAGTTATTTAACGAATACCAAACAAAATTTCACAATATCACGTTAAGTCTGGCAGCCTCGGTAGAACGTGACCCCTTACAAAAAAAAACTTACGCGCCGATTTTCTATTCTCGTCACGGCGACTGTACTAAATCCCCCTGTTCTAAGTTATGCGTACGCCTATCACCATAATCTCAGTGACCTTTCTTATAGTCTAAATTCGGATATCAGGGCCCTGCACTTAAACGTTATAACACTTTTGGATATATTTATATTTATATTGTGCAAGCGATTCTTTCAATTTTCAGGCATGCAAACCGCCATTGCTACACTTTCTCCACGCCACCATATTCTTCAGCAAATATGTTTAATTAGTTATACAAATTTATACTATATTCAGCCGCGTACCACTTAAAATATATTCAAAAATTACTCAATACATACTTTGTAATACGCACCAAATATTTAATATAAGTTAATCTATTTGTTTTATTAAAAACTTAACAACGTTCACTAGCAAACGCACTTTAATCGTCACAAAATTACACTTCGTTGTTGGAGGTTATACAGAATTATACTGAACTGTCAGTTACGATAAAAGTGGCGTTTCGTTAAGTCAGTGCTGCCAGGTTCAGAAAAATTCCGTTTCGTTTATTCGGTGTTCCACGCCCTCTTTCTATTTTCATTTATTTCTTAACACCTTTCGTAAATATTATTTTTTTGTTTCCCTTTTGACAATTTTTTTTTTTCGTTAATTTTCACCGACAGTGCAATTATGTTTGTTTTTAGATAGCTTCTTTTCATTGCTTATAAAGAGTGCAATTAAAAAAACCGCAAAAATGTATATTTTGACAATTTCTTCTATAACATTTTTGACATTCTTGTATTGCGAATTTTTGGCGGACTTTTTACAACTTTCGCGGTGTCGGTGGCCAACTTTTAAAACCAAAAGCCTAAAACTGAAAAATGAATTAAAAGCCATGATAATTGCAGACACCCATCTAATTGGTCCCATTCATGGCCACTGGCTAGACAGATTATACAGGGAATGGCATATGCATCGGAGTTTTCAGGTAAATTGCATAACTAAAAGAAAATAATTTATTTAATTGCATTATGATAATTAAGGCCTCTATGCATCTCTTCGAACCTGATGTTGTTTTTGTGTTGGGTGATCTCTTCGATGAGGGGGATTTTGTAAATAGTGATGATTTCGAACAATATGTGGAGCGCTTTCATCGTATTTTTAAGACACCAAGTAATGTGTCCATTATTAGTGCTGTGGGCAATCATGACATTGGTTTCCATTATAAGTAAGTGATAAAAATTGTATTCTAATACACGCACTCATATACAAATTTACCTTTCAGGATGGATAGAAGTTTCATTAAACGCTTTTCCAAACATTTTAACAACACAGGTGTAGAAATTTATACAATTAAAGGAAATCATTTCATTATGATTAATTCTATGGCAATGCAAAATGATGGTTGTGGTTTTTGTAATGCGGCACTGCGTGATTTAAATAGTATATCTGGTAAATTATATATGTATATACATAAGTGCAGAACCCATATTTTTTATATGCTTTTTTTAAATAATTTTACTACAGAAAAACTAAAATGTCTCAAAAATAAAGATCGCTGCGAAGATAATGAAGTCCTACAAAAACACAAAACCTACAATCGTCCGATTTTGATGCAACATTTTCCCACCTATAGAAAATCGGATGCCGTTTGTGTAGAACATGATGCACCAAGCATTGAGTTCTTTCGCGAAAATTGGGAGGTGCTCTCAAAAGAATCCACAGATTTAATAGGTGCGCGATCATTTTACAATTTTTCTATACTTATGCAACTATAAACATTTCTATTTCACAACTTTACATATGTATGTTTCAGGCAAACTCCTAACGCCGCGAGTTGCCTTCGCTGGCCACAGCCATCATTATTGCTTGAATATAAATCGTTTTGGCATAGAAGAATACACAGTAGCCTCTTTCAGCTGGCGCAATAAAATAGAGCCGAGCTTTTTGCTGGTACGAAAATATGAAATATAGTACATCTTTGAAATCAAATAGTTTTCAACTTTGTTAACTTTTTTCTCACACCAAAGACTTCTTTTAGCGGCTCGTCCTACGCTGTCTCTAAATGCAATATGTTAGCGCAAATGCATGTCTACAATACATACATAGCGGTTGCGACAATATTAATAACAACCATTATTTTTCAAACCTCACGAAAATTCTTGAGTATAAGAAAAAAAGATTGAAATCCAATTTACCAATAAGGTATTATGAACGAAAATGTTTAGAAACTAGCAAATGTTTAGACTAAAAACAAAAGCGGTGTTGGGTTGATCCGGTCACCTTAAGAGGTAATTATTTTCAATTATTCTAAATTTATTTAATTTTTGTTATTTAAATTCGTCGCGGGAATCATAACAGTAGATTTATACCTAGATAAAGTATTATTGTAGTTATTTTAGTGATAATAAAAAGGTATATTTTATGCTGTCGCGCAATAATTTAGAATATAAAAAATTATATTCTATTTTAAAAAGACCATAAAAAAATAAATATGTATGTTATACAAGAAAACATGTTTTGATAATATGCTGCTAGTGTAAGAAGTATAGGACGTAGATGTTGTATTTTTTTTTTTTTTTGTCTATTACATTAGTTTTGTTCGCGTGTCTGCCATCCCTGGATTATTTGAGGTAGTTGGGGGAAGAAAGTAATAATAATAATAATAATTTTTGTTACCGTTTTGTTTCACAAATCCAAAACGTCCCCAAAACATTCGGGTCTACATAACCGGAACATACCCGGATTTTTATCCGGCAGAAGATTGTCAACTTGGCAGCATTCCTCCAAATTACTGCAGGAAAGTATAACAACAAGAAACTTAAAATAAAAATATTATCCTACCCTTTTCAAATCAAATTAAAGGCAAAAAAGTATTATGTTTCAAAATATTATATTTATGATTTTTATTTAATTTTTGTTTTGACATTTTATTTACATATTAAGTTGTAAAGCAGATACCAAGCGTTATCACAGACGTTCATAATTGGCCCGCAATTGCATTTATGCATATTGTATATCTTATTGATTATGATAATTTTTCATTTGAGACTATAATAAATTTATTTGCGACTATAATATACATACTACATAAGTATTTAATGATTTTCAATCTGACTCAAAGAAATTACGTACATAGATTGAGGTGTGAATAGGATTACGAAAATGCTACTAAATTTACAAGACATTTTTTTGGTAATGTTTTTTTTTTATTTGTTTTTATGTATATTTGTATTTTTTATGTATGTATATTTGCGTTTTTATATGCTAATTTATTGTCCAATTACTTCATAATTTGCTGTATATTATAAGTCTATTAAATGCTGTCTAAATTATATTTTTGGGATACACCTAATAACACTAATTATGGAAAAAACAACGAATTAATATCCCAGAAAACATTGAGGTCCAAAAACCGATCATCCAATCAGCTTTGTTTTTATATAATATAATAACAACATTTTGATGTTGATAGTATTAATTTATTGCTCTTGATTTCCAAATTTGTAATGTATATTTTCTAGTGTAAATAGGTCTTTATAAATTAACTAAGTAATCGATTTTTAAGTATTTTGTGCACAATTTTAAAAATTAGTGTAACATATAAGTGGAACAAATATAGTTAATTTTTGTGACCTTATCGTTCTTTTTTAATATTTACATTATTGTAATACAAGAAAAAATAGAATACATTTTTTATTTCATTCGCCTATCGTTCTTTAATATTTACATTTACTTTTATAGTTCTTGTCTATTATATCGACTTTAGAGACTTCAGCCACAACTGCCCACTTGGTACTGGAAACTTTTCTTTCTTGTCTTTTGTTTACTTTTCATTTTTTTACTTATTTGCCCAAAAATTGAACGAATTACACCGGTATAGTTTTACTGTTATACAATGACATTGACTCCACACACACAAGTGGACTTAAATACATAGGCATAGTAAAATTCATAATTGGAATTTTTGCTACATATTTACACACAAGTGGACTTAAATACATAGGCATAATAAAATTCATAATTGGAATTTTTGCTACATATTTAATTTCTAATTATAAACTGTTTACCTACACTACACATTTACATATGTACATACGCAATTATGGCTAAAAAAAAGTACAGTAACTATAAAATGCAACAATTATTAACTTTACAGCACACACGGTTTATGAAATGAATTTGGTTTTTGTTTGCTCTTTTGTTATTGTCAATCAAGTTGCTTGTCTTAAAATGTGCAAATTTAGCGTTTACTCTGACTATACTAATAGTAATTGGAATTTGCTCTTTGCAAAAAAAAAAAAATCTAAATATCTTAGTTTCTATCCCTGTTCTATCCCTTAATATCTGCCCAGATCGCTTGGACTATCACCACTGTTAGCCAAGAGATGGGTGAAAGTTTGAGCAGTATTGTCGCGCGAAAAATCCGGATTTGCATTGCGTGGTGGGAAGCATTCCTTTGGTAAAAATCTGCAATGAGAGAGATAGAGGAAATTAAATATGAAAACATGCAATGTATACATTACTTAACTACATATTTGTTTCTTATACTTCGGAGATCTTATACTCTACATACATATAGCATACAAGTATATATAAATGACTAGTCTCTCAGTTTCTGAGATTGCAATAAATTTTTTCACATGTCTTCTCCGTAAGAAGCTGCTTATTTGTCGGAACCATACAAACTGTTTGATTGACAATATATCTTCACGAAATTTTTTCACAGATTATTGTCATACACAATGCTACATTCATTCGCATAATCTTTGCTTCAAATATCCTCATAGCCTAACCTATATCAAAAACAATGAAGCCAAAAACGCATATTGTCTTCACCCTAAGCGTTCCACAACCAGAAAAACCCAATATACAGTTTATAATATGTATACATATACATATGTACATATACATAGCTTACCTATGAATTACGGGTGATATTAACTCTGCATCTAACTTCTTCAACACCGTCGGTCCGGTTAGAAAGGACACCACAGTACCAACTATTAACGTTGATAGAACGCCAATCACGGTTATCCAATGAAACGATAGACGATATAAAGGAAATACGTCCGCTTCATTGCCATAATCCGCTTCTGGTATTGTGTAATTTGCCAAACAGTCCGCTACGGAAACATTCAATTTATGTGAACCAATACGACCGGCACCTATCGCCGCCTGTGATCCAAATGACACCCAACCAGACATCAGTGCACCCGCCGCAGCACCGGCCAAAGCACCCTTCGTATTACTCCATGGCACCAACATGCCAAGCGTGAACATACCAAAAGTTGTGCCACCCGCAATGGCGGTGACCGAGGTGGCAACGCTCAAAATACCACTTAACTTCTCTAGCACGAATATCAATGCCATTGCTACTGTGCCCAGCACAACGATAACACTTTTCACCAAAATATTTGTTGCACGTTCACTTAGTTGTATCTTAAAACTGCCACGCACGATATCCTGTAGGAATACCAAAGCCGTTGCATTGAGTACGACCGAGAGTGAGCTTAACGCGGCGCCAAAAACGCCAGCGATAAAGAGACCCGGTATGCCTTGTAGATGGCCAACAGTTTGCATAACATAGATGGGTAGTAACTGATCGTCGTTCTGTGGACAAAAACAAAATCAACTACTGGTTTGTTAGTATATATGCAGGTACTACGTGTGTACTGTGCTTGTAATTTACCGATATGAGTCCAGCATTTAGCGGATCGCAATTTCTATAGAAATCGAAAACCAACAAACCGGCAAAGCAGCAAACTGATAAGAAAAGCACAACGCCCAGCGTAAAGATGACAATCGAGTGTTGACTTCTCTTCAATGTCGGCAAAGACATGTAGCGCTGAACCATGGTCTGATTGACGCTATTGAAGGCAGTCCAGTAGGTGAAACCGCCGATCAAGACGGCCCAAAATGATTGTCGCTCATACAGTGATGGGGTAATACTGTGAAAAAGAGGAGAAAATGGTGAACATTCACATTCATATGAATTTTTGACAAAACTTTTTTTTATAAAAATCCATATAACATTATAGGACACTTCATATAGCTTGGGGTAGTAAAAAATTGAGTTTAAACCGAATGAAAAAGTAGCCAAGTACTGTTGATATTTAGCAAACATTTTCGGAAAACGGCTTAAATATCGCATATAATAATTTTTGAATATATGAAAATTTTCTTTTCGGCTCACAGCAAACCGCGCTACATATTTTCCCGCTCTTTTGACATTTCTCTTCAGTAATGGCAAATCATTTCATCATGTAAAGATATACGATCCAACAACGATTCGAAATTATTGAAATTTACTACCGAAATTCGTACTTAGTGGCCTCAACTTTAAGTACACTGTGCTCAATTTATGGTCGTCATAATCGCCCTGTCATATCAACAATTGAGCGTCTAGTGGAAAAATTTGAATCCACAAGCACAGTACAAAATGTTCGCGTACCAGTAAGCCAAAGAAGTTCCCGTAGTTTCAAGAGTACGAGTATTGTTGCTGCTAACGTATGAATTAAGGAAGACCCAAATCAGTCTCTTACACGTCGTTCTCAAGTTGGACATCTTTGAGAGGTCGTTGTGCGAATGTTGCGAAAAGATCTTGGACTACACCCTGACAAGATCAAATTGACGCAAGAACTGAACCGCTTGACCACCATAATCGTCGTATGTTCGAGAATTGGGCTGAGCGACAACTTCAAAACGGCCGGCGCCGGTATTGGACCGTACTTCTTTCGTGATTATCAAGACCGGCACGTAACTGTGAATGGAAATCGCTATCGCTCAAAGGAAATCGAATATTTTATATTATATATGTATATGTATGTATGTATATGGACTTGGGCAATATGTGGTTCCAACAGGACGGATTTATTGAAAACCAAGTTTGAATAAAGTGTTATCTTTCGAAATGCCTCAGTCAATTGACCGCTCGGTCGTGCGATTTGACGCCGTTAGACTATTTCCTGTGGGGCTACGTCAAGTACACGGTCTATGCCAACAAACCAGCCACTATTGACGAACTTCGTACGAATGTCAGACGTTAAATTCCAGCAATAAAAAAAAGATCCAAGTTATTATGTTTTCCGATTCTTTAGATTTCTGGAAAACAACAAATTTTAATGTTCTGTCTGTCCGAACTTTGTGCTTCTTAACCTGTCCTTTATTTAATATTTATTACCTAATACCACAAATTAGCGTAAGCAATCATAAAAAAAACTGAGTTGAACTTACTTAAAGAAAATGAGGCGCCCACCTTCAGAGGCGTGCTTAAATACTGGTCCAGGTCCGCCTGCAGCTATCGTGCCCAGTATAACTACAACCACCAACGCAACAAACATGACCAATGTTTGCCAGGCATCTGTATGAACTACGGCTTTTATGCCACCCTAAAAAGGAGAAAAATATTTTAAAATACAGTAAAGTAACAACAATAGTAATAACACCTATTAAAAGTGGAAATAAATATAAAAAAAAAATTATTTTATTATTATTATTAATTATTTTCAATATAATGGCTTGTCGATTCAAAGTTGTTTATTTCAGATAATTTTATATAAAATATAGTTATCTGTCCATTTATTTATAGCTACATATGTATTTTTTTTTAAATTAAAAAATTTTTTTTTTCAAATTTTAATTAATGAAAATTTTTTGTTTTCAGATATGGCATAAGTGAATGACAACAAAATTTAGAATTATTATCCAAATTTATTAATATACAAAAAGTGTTAAACATCAGCTATAAGGCAAATGATTGAACAAATCATCAGCGGTAAGTGAAAAATAATTTTATAATTTTATTTTTAAAGCACTATTTTAACAAACTCCAAAAATATAAACACTAAAATGTAATTTTTAAGAACATTCCTCCGCTTACATCACTGTTAAAATATGACAGCCGTCCAGCTGCTCAACTGTCAACTTTGTTGAAAAATTACAGCATTGAATTCTTGACTTTATTAAAAAAATTCCATTTTTACAACAACTGATTTTATAACTTAATTTATTTTCAGTAGACCAATTAAAAGTTTATTACAAAATAGTTGTACTTACAATCAATGTATAGATCACGCAAACTACACAAATGATCCCACTTATGACATATATATTGACGCCTGTAACTGTAAAATACAAAATTACAAAGAAAAACTATAATTAGCGAGCACGGTATTTGTAGTTCCTATAAAAGCATTACGAGAAATTTATACCGAAAAAATTTCGTATTCAACGTTTCGCAATTCTTATTTACCTTGATTAAACGCTATTGCCGGCACATACAAAATTATTGGCAAGAAAAATATCTGTAAAGAAAATAGTAACGATTACCTATAATTTGTTATCAAGCGCAAAAAAGCGATTATTTACTAACTTAATTACTGAAAAATGCTGTAACTAACCTTACTACTCGTACATAACGGGCTTGTTTACAAATGACATTTATGTACATAAATAACTGTTTTGATCCCTACACTTTGTAAGTGACATATCTACACTACTTACCTCATCCATCACAAACATAAATGAAGCTATACTGCGTACACTGGAACTGAAACGCATTTCCAAGTACTGTAAGAAAAAGGAAAATTTAAAATTGTTAGAAAATGTTAATACAATTTTTTATGACGTTCCAAGTTTACAGTTAACTTTTTTGGTTTCTGTAACTATTTTTTTGTTATATGGTTCGATTGCAATTTTCCTTTATTCATTTAGCGAATTTATTTTATATTCCTTATTGGCTCAAAACGAGAAAAAATGACGTAGTGTAGAAGCCGATGATTTTCAATTTGGAAAAATAGAATTTACAGATAAAACTGTCACCATCAAATACTCTATCTTAAATCTATCGACAATCGATCAAAATTTATGAAGAAGATCCATATGAGATCGTTGAAACCACTGCTGGTTCCCCAAACCTAGCATCATGATTTTCTTAATTTATTCTGGCACGCGTGCTTTCTAAATATTTTATCTTTTTTAAATACTTGCGTTCTCAGTAGACACTTTTGTAATTTTTTCAAAAAGTTATTGAACAAAACACAATTCTAACTCTTTTGTGCCTCAAACAAAGACAAACTATTTCTTATAGTTGATCTAATTTCTAAAGAATGGAAAGGTGAAAGAATTTTAATTTTTAGAGATTATTTCTCAAGGAAAATATGGCGAAAAGTGTTTTCTATAATTATAAAATTTTGCTTATAGTTTATAAAAAGATGGGAAGTTAAGGTTCACTGTTATTCACTAACTAGACTGCTCTATCCTTAATCAAGCATTAGATATTATACTACTGTGATCCAATTGAAAGATGAATTTTGTTCATTTTATCTCTTTCAAAGTAATTCCCTTCCCGCTGCAATATACTTATGCCAACGAATTTTCCAGTCATCATCACTTAAAATCCTCCGTCATAATTGCCATCAGAGCCTTCTCCGATTCAAGTTTTATAACCTCAATTGAGTCAAAACGGTGTCTTCGGAGTGGTCATGTGAATTTGGCGAATAGTCAGAAGTTACACGCAGGTAAATCAGGCAAATGCGGTGGTTGCGGCACGATATTATTTGAAAATATGTCGAAATGGTCAAGAATAACAACAAATGCAGTATGAGATGGTGCATTATCGCACTTCTTTGTTCAATAAATTCATACATAATAAAAATCGAAGAATTCACTTTTAGAATTTCAAAACGTCGCGTATTCATATAAATTAGAAAAAAATTTATAGATTCGAAAAACACGGAAGTATAAAGTAAAAACAGGCAGGTACAACAGATACATACATCAGGGATATCCTAAATTAAATAATTAGTAAAACTTAAGTCGAATATAAGAAGTGAAGGCATCGTCTCAGTGTGAAATTTTCGAAAAGTAGATTAGTAGAACGGATCGACTCCCACCTTTAAATGCGTTTTTTTCAGAATGGTGTTTTTAAGGGTTTCCACTCTAAAAGGAAGAGTTTTGAAGCTATCTAGTTCCAATATGACATTTTTAACGCCATTCTCTATCGCGCTATAGAAGGTTTTTTTTTTTTTTGAAATCTTCGTAATTTTTTCTATGAGAAACTGTGAAAAAACTTACCATATTCGATATTTTTTGTTCAAACCGCTGCCATTTTGTCAAATTTCTAAATAAAAAAAGCCATAGCGGCTTTCCTAAAGATTAATTTTAGATCAAAATTGCGGCCGCATACGTGAACATCGTACAGGACCTTTTTTTATGCGTCATTTCTACAATTTGTTTAACTGTTAACTGCAGGAAAGGTTTCGACAGGAAAGAATCCAATAGAAATTCAAATATTTTAAAAAATTTAAGAAAGATTAAGTCAAAATGACACATTCAATTGGGAGGGCCAAAGTCCGCACCACACGCTATGAAGAAAAACACTTTTATTAACTATCGATAACAACGTCACCTCTCATCTAATAGAGAAATTAGTGATATAAAACAGTTGTTGTGTGCTGTTGCTGCGAACGTCTTTTATATAGATTTTTATTTTTATTTAATTTGCAATAACAAACAATTAAATCAAGGATATTTATGAGCCAAGAAATAAAACACTATATCAAAGAAGTTCAGCTGGTCTGTAATAATTTTAGAAGTTGTCGTTTAGATTGTGCCTCAACCTCTTTAAGTTAATATGGTATACTACTGAGAGCAAAGAAATAGGAAGACTCATTTATTTCAATTTCCCACGAAAACCAATTCGTCAAAATATTTTTTTTTTTTCTTCAGCAAAGAAGGGCTATTAAATTTTGTGTGTGGAATAAAATTTCTGGTTCAAAATGTAAAAAAAAATGTCTTTGTCGCGAGAAAGAAAGAATCGGGGAAAGCACGATTAACAGTCAGAGATCGTTGAAATATCGGAATGATCAGCGAAAACCGTTTTCAAAGATCTTTTGGGCCTAAGAAAAGTGAAAGCACGATTGTTTCAAAAATCGTTAAATTCTTTCGAAAACAGCGTCTCGTTAACATATGTGAAACAATGCTTCTCGACTATCAGGATGTGCTGAAACGTATTTTAACTGCCAATGAGTCTTGGATCTATGCTTACGACCCGGAAACAGAAGATCAGTTAGCCGAATATCGTAACTAAGGTGTGTCGAAGCCCAAAAAACCATGTCAAAGCGGGTTAAAAATCAAGGTTATATTAACTTTTCTCTTCGATTATCGAGGTATGGTGCACTCCGCATTCCTTCCGACCGGCCAAACCGTCAACAAGGAACACAAATTGTATGTTATTCCCCGCTTGTGCGAACCTATTCTTAAACAGAGGACGGAGTTATGGGCCAAAAGTTCTTGTTTTTTTGCACCATGATAATGCACCGTCGCATACTGTATTGATTCTTCGTGAGTTTTTCGCCAAATTTTCAACCAATATCGTGACGCAACCACCGTATTCGCCTGATTTACCTACGTGTGACTTCTGGCAATTCACCAAACTCAAACGACCTTTCCAGGAAAACCATTTGGACTCAATTGAAGACATTAAACGTGAATCCTTACGTGTATTGAAGGCTATTCCGGATATTGACTTTAACAACTGTTTCGAGGATTGGAAAAAATGTTGACATAAATATATTGGAGCCAAGGGAGATTACTTTGAGTGGGATAACATAGATTTTGAAGAATAAATGAAGAGTTTTAGAATTATGCATAGTGTTCATATAATTAAGCCAGTACACAATCACGTTTCAGATTATAAAGTCATCGAAATAGTTTTTCATTTGTACAATGGTATTAAAAAGGGTTCCGCTATCTGCGTTGAAATGGTTAAGAATATATTTAGAGAAATAATTAATGCGGTTGGTGAAAAAATTTTAATTGTTTCAAAGTTGTTCTAGCCGCGTGTGCTCACATAATTAAGCCAGTGTAACAAAAGTCGTCATTGCAATGATCTACTTAAAAAAAATTAAGAAAGTTGAAAACGTATTGTCTTACTAATTTACCTAAATATGTGTTTTTGAGAGTTTTCTAAAGAATGGGCAAAAATAAAAGCCCAGCTTCATTTTATTATTGTTTCCATTTTTCAAAATTATTGCAAAAATAACGAAATATTAGACTTTTTGTACTGGAAGGGTTAACAATGTTTTGTAATATTTTAGAAAACAAAAGATAATTGAAAATTTGTGCTGCAACATTCAATGACTATAGATAATTAGCGCACTACTAACTGAACGATCATAATAAAATTCTTGCAAGGAATCTTTAGTATTTGTGAGGAGTATTATTGCTTCGTTTTTTTATTAGCGCCACAGCATTTTTTTATATCCGTAGTTATGATATTATGATTATAAAACTGTTATCAGGCATTAAGAATCAGCCATGATATATAATCCTTACTAAGTTCTGTATTGTAGTGATAAAAAAAACAACTAAACATTTATCTAAACATTTCATGTATTTTAGGTTATTTTACTTTATTAAATTAAGGAGATAGTCTCTATCTCTGTAATAACTTTAAAATATCAAAAATACATCCATACGAAAATATAACGGCTGAAAACGTGCTTGATCGAAAAGACCTCAGCTATCTATTAATTTTACATTTTTTTAAACTCAAACCTTCTGAGTACGAGTCTTTAATTCAACTACGATGACACTTAAAATTATAATTATGTAATAAACATACATACCTCATAAGAAGATCCAACGTTTAAAGCCGTGAATACAGGCAAATAAACTCTTGACACCACGAATGCCATTAAAATAACCGAAACAATGATCAACCAATATTGAGTACCGTAGCTGTAGATTTCCGATGGTACGCCCAGCATAGTTACGCCCGAAATGTAACTGGAAATGCGCATGGAAGAGTTGAAGGAAGAGAGGGAAAAGTTCACTTTTAAGGTTAATATAGCTTAAATTTACCAATATATTTATATAATATTTATCCCAATCACTTTCCAAAAACAATACTTACCTGGCAACTAGACTCATTGCTACTGGAAACACTTTCAGCCGCCTAGAGCCCAACAAGTATTCACTCATTGCTTTGGAACCAAAATCCGGTTCTTTGTGTTTATTCATCTCTAAATTAGTAGTTGGTTTAACTGGTTTTATATTCTTTCTAAAATAGACCGACATTCCTTTTGGTTTAGAAATTTACATTCTACAATAGACGTTATATCTTATATACCTTATATAACCGAAATAGATACCCGTACCCGTGGATAGCAACAACATCCCCACAAAAACGCAATAATCCGCAATTGAAAAGTGAAATTGCGAATATTCCGCATATTTGAGTGTCTGTAAATGAACAAATAAATAGAAATGCTAAGATATTTTCATAAAATTTTATTATTTCGAAATGCTCCTCTTCTCTTTAAGTGCTCAGTGAACATTTTTAAGTGATTATAAATTTATATTTATTTTTTAATGGTTTAGTCAGATTGGTTGCACAGTATTCCATAGAAGTAAGCGGAGTACGAGTATTAGGCATATCTAAATAAAGTTGGTGGTGTATCGTACGGGCATATTCGATGTAGTAAAACATGGTAATTGTTTTCAAGGCGTTACAATGTCTGTTTATTGAGATGCAATATAGCAATATTGCAATATTGGAATTGAACGCCTTGTTTCTCCAGCTGGAAAAATCATTATTATTGGCCAGAACAATTATGCCGTTGGTTCGCATTCTTAGATTAGATAATGAATAGGGGCATATGGGTTTGGTAGGGCATGGTCGAAGTGCCTTTTGTCATCAAATAAGCTTGCAATTTAGAAGAAAAGTCGACGATCAAAAACTTTTTTATAATGATTTCATGCAATCTTCTGAATATATAATAGGAACGACAAGATGTATGACCGTTACAACGATAGCGACACGATACCCACTTTGTAGTTCGAAATCAGTGCGATAGAAATATTTCCTCCAAAGATCGGTACTATTTTTGGCAATATGCCGTCAATAGAGCTGTAAGATGTTAAAAGCAGAGCTAACCTCTTTCAAATCAAGGGGAAATGTTTTCAGAAGCTTATTAAAACTCGATCTTCGCTTATCCGAATTATATAATATATAAGGTCTAGCAAAAAGGAATCTATTATTTTTCCATTAGATGGCTTTATGTTAGTAATCTGTATCCCGCGTTATATAAGTGCGGATAAGTTATACAATATGGCGTTTCGTCCCAAAATACTTATACAGAATGGTCAATGACTGACATGCAATGAACTACATCAAGTGTCTCCGAGTGGCCTGCCTAAAGCTCGGACTTAAATTTAAATAGTAGTTGCGTCGAAAAACCCGTCTAATAGGGTTAGATTGTGGAAAATTTTTAAGGAAGGCGTTTCGTACTAAAACTGAAAATAAAATCTTTAGGTTCGACCGTTATGTAAGCACGGTTTCGATTGAGCAGGAGCTAAACATGCCATAATAAGGCGGAACCATCTAAATAAGGTTGGACTACAAAACGAAACTCGACGAATAATATGGGTACCACATGAGTTAACGCAAAAAAAACAAAAAAAAAACACTTGGACCGAATTTCTGTCTGTGAATAGATGCTGGATCGCAACAAAATCGATGCATTTCTGAACCAGATGTCGAAAAGCTGATCACTCACGATAACGTCAAGCGAAAACGGTTGTGATCGAATCGCGATGAACTGTCGCTAACGGTGGCCAGGAAAGTTTTACTATGTGTTTAGTGGAATTGACTGGGTATCGGTCACTATGAGATGCTCCCCACGACCAAGCTTGTAATTCGAACTTATACTAGCCAGTTTTTGTCACTAGTAAAGGAATTGAGTTCGATCTGTATAATGAGAGTCTACACATTTCGATGGTAACCAGCCGGGACCTTAGTTGGGAGTTTCTTTTGAATTCAAGTGCCCATGAGTGCCCAACTTTAGCAGTCCACACACTTCGATGATGACCAGCCGGAAACGGGGCATATATCTGATAGTCCCTAGTAGCAAGTGATTACTAACGGTTCTTTTCTATGACAAATGTTTTGCTAGTGATAGTGCTGATATGATCTTTCTTGAACTTTAATAAGTTAATAATAGTATATTTCCAGTTATTCCTCTGCTTAGTTCTTATCTAAAATTTGCTCAGCATTGCTTTAAAATGAAATAATTCACATCATATGCACACTCAGACGTCTCGCATAACAGTTAAATAATGGTAATAGACTTTATAATACTTGCTTCAGGCTTTATTATAATTAGCATAAACAACTGTTTTACGCTTCACTTAGAATAACTATTATACACACTTAGTTACATATGTGTGTATATCTTTACGTTAGTACTTATCACGAGGTGTAACACGTTGCCAGGCACCCATTATTTATACTCGACGTGTTCATTACAACCTGAACTGTTGATGTAGTCAATGATGCTTAGCAACCACCCTTGAAGTTAATTGAAATATATAATTATACATATGGAACACTTGTACTTTTAATTATGAACTTGTAAAGACTAAAGTGCTACATACATATGTGACGTTTCTTCTCGAGAAAGTCCACAAAACCAACTACAATAGTTATGTATAATGTTTCAATTGACATCGCATGCTGTCTAATGGACTTTGAGCTGTCTGTTAAGAAGCGTTCGATGCTTTAGTAATTTATTTTTTTTAAACATTAATTGTTTGCGACACAGACAACTTTGTTTTAGTTTTAAATATAGATGTACATATTTCAACAATTTTATAGGTATGCCAATAACCTAACGTAACCTCATCTAATTCACATACGAGTAATATTTTGTTTCGTAGTTTTTTATTTAATATTGTTCATTACCTCATTATAAAATATTTACAAAACCCGTGAGTTTTCCTTCAATTATTCTTATTTCTTTATTGAGATCGCGACTCTGCAGAAATAAAATCCATTTACTGATATTGACCTTCAATATATAGGGATCAATCAGTAGTTCTTGAAAGGAGTTTTCATTTAATGAGCAATATACCTCCAAGCAAAACTTATATGTTTAAAAAAACTTGAGGTCTTTCAGTTTATTCTAAATGAAAGTCACAACCAAGGCAGCCAATTCACACGTTTTTCAAACTTGGTTTTCAATAAATCGATTTTAACATTTTCTGTGTGACTTGTGGCACCGTCCTTTTGAAACCACATATGGTCCAAGTCTATATCATCCAATTCGGGCCAAAAATGATAGGTTATTATTGAGTGGTAGCGATTCCCATTTAGAGTAACGTGTCGGTCTTGATCATCACGGAAGAAGTACGGCCCATAAACCGTAATTTTTCGGGATGTAATGGTGACTCATGGAGTACGTGAGCATTGCTGCCAGACCAATAACGCATATTTTACTTATTGACGAAGCCATTCAGCCAGACATGAGCCTCATCGCTGAAAGTCCAGATAATTTTCAAGTTGTTGCTCAGCCAATCATGTGTGAGAGACTGATTTCGGTCTACCCCAATTGATGCGCTAGTGGCAGCAATATTCTCGTCACTACGGGCATTTTGAACTATGCCTGTGAACTAAAATTTTTCCACTAGACGCTCAATTGTTGATCTGGCAGGACGATTATGACGAACATAAATTGGGCCGAATTTCGGTAGAAAATATTAATAATTTCGACTCGCTGTTGGATCGTATATCTTTCCATAATAAAATGACAAGAAGACTGAAGAGAAATGTTTGTAGCGCCCCTTTTGAAAAACCTGTTACTTGATAGTGTAATATTGATCGAGGAATGTTATTAGGATTTTGCTTAGGTTCGTTATTAAAGTTTAGCTTAGAATGGTTTTTGGAAAAACCTAATTAATTAACCTAATTTTCGTTCTACCTAAACCAACATTTAAGATACTGAACCAGGCATGTGTATAGGTTTTTATAAATATGTGTAGACTTTTATTGTTGGTTGCAATATATTTCTTTGATAAAATTTATGGAGTTGAAAAATCTGAAACGACCGGCTAGAAACGTGGGATTAATAATGTTATATTTAAGAATCAGTTACTGTAATAACTTTATCGCTAACGCGTAAATACGAATTCCAAATATTTAATTTTATAAAACATTTTTGGCCATAGCAAGAGTGCCTTTCTATAGAGTTCTGCGCAATATTGAATTTAATCGGGTTCTAATTAATTTAAGACGCATATTACGGGTCACAACCCAACTACATTTTGGTTGAAGTTTTGAATTTCGGTTTTATGGTTTTCAACACAACCGGTCAAAAAATATGTTGGTTGATGTTCTGTCAAACTATAACTTTTTTTGATATATGGTTTTCAACTCTGTGACAATGCGGTTGACTAGAGTATCAAAAGTTTTCAACTGCTAACAAGCATTTTTAGTTAAACATTAATGAATTTATTAGAGAAACATATTAATAGAAAATGAGAAATCGATAAAAGAAACTATTTGATTTATAATTTTTAAACATTTTAATCAGTTATTAGGTAAAAATCCATAGAAAGGTGATAAATTTATTGAACTGGTGGAGTAAAATCCCGCAACTGGAGAAATAAACTACATTTTAGAGACATTAAATATAATTAAGAAACGATGGGAAGCGTCGATAAAATTTACTATTCCTAGGAATATACTTTTTCAGTAAAATTAAAAAGTTGATATGTTTTGCTTCCCTTAAAGGGTTACATGGGTTTAAGTGTATCAAAAAATCGAATTGTTTATTGTCTTATTAAATTCTACAACAGCTCTAGAACATTGTCCTAAATTTTGATTCGAGTAATAGTTTCGAAGATACAGCCTTGAGAACTTGTGCGCTCGAAGCTAGCTAGGCTAAGCGCGCCGTCTTTAAATGCGTTTTTCTCGAAACTATGTTTTTGAAGTCGGTTGGCAAGATTTCTCGAGATTCTTAAAGACTTTTTTTCGATTACAACTATTTGTAAAATAAAATGTTGCGAAATTTTCATTTTGTTTTTGTAAAAATGGCTGCCAAAAATCCAATTTTCAATTTTTTTCTTTCGTCCAAGTTCTATATTAAGGTTTTAACTAAAACACGTATTTTTTCACTTAGATGGTCACCGGAAATGTCACAATGGCCGAGTTTAACATTTTTTTTTTTAGAATTTCTTCGTAAATATTGGTAACAATAAAAATTCTAATTGAATATTTCATTTTTTATGAGAAAAAATTGTTTAAAAATTTCTATTTTTTATCCACAGCGCACCTATCTATATAGTGTTCATAATATTTGAAAGCAGCTTTTGTAACAACCATAGATACCGTTATAGGGGCATATATCAAAAATAACAAACATTTCGAAGACTGATATGATCTTTGAAATCCCGCTCTACCATAAATGATCAACTCCTCTCACTAATTAAGTCATGACAATAACGCTATTTTCCATATGCTTGACTTTTTACCGCCGATATGTGGAATATCTCAACAAAATGAAGCGGCGAATGTTTTCTTAGTGTCTTTGAAGCATATTATTCGGATATTATGCTTCATAGCCAGGTTAAGCTAGGATTTTCAAAACATACATTTTTTGCGCCTATAGTAAACATTAGAATACTGAAGACGTTCAGTTGGTAAAATAGTGAAAAAAGAACTATATTCCCTGTCCACTTGGCTATAGTGTCGAAGCGTTCAGATTAATTGCCTCAGTACATAAAACTTTAAACCAGTTGCACTGCACTTTTCAAAAATAATACTCGGAGATTATCGCAGGTACTTTATTGAAATTTTGAACTGTAACTTCACAGTAGAATTAGCTGATAGTCTGCGCCTCATTTTTGCTTTTTATTACAATTTTTTTTTATAATGGTTCACTGTTCACTTTTATTCAATCAAAAATTGCACCAAAAAAGATGGTTAAAGTTTGGTGTTTTTCAGCAGACTAGACTCCTAATACATTTATGAAACTAGCTAGCCGTGATTCACACTTTTATCATTAGCGAATATTTAATACTTGCGCAATGTTTGTATAATAAAATTTTGCAATTATACTTTTACAACTTATAAATTGCTAGTGTAATGCGCCTGCACTTAACCCTTCATTCCATACACAATTTTTATTTTTCGTTTCCAAATACTCGCATACTTTGGAACCTGTGTTTTCATTACTTTTATTTCATTATGCCCTGCACACGATATATATATATATATATGTATATACCATTGTGTGCCTCCAAGTTTGCATCACCCAGAAGGAAACGTCCCTGCGTTCGTCTGTTGTATATACGCCAATTAGTCCATCAGTTTTTGAAATATTAATCTGAAAATTTTCACATTTCCTCTTCTCGCCAACAAGCTACTCATTCGATATCGGACCACTATTGCATATAGCTGCCTTACAAACTGAACGATGAAATTTAAGTTCTGGTGTGGAAAATTTTTTATTTGACAACATATCTTTACTAAATTTGGCACGGATTATTATTCAAAGTATTACTAAGATATCCGCATTTTCCAAATTGGACGACTATAACAAATAGCTGGCACATAAACTGAACAATCGGAATAAAGTTCTTCCAAGAGAAACTTTTTTATTTCTTCACGAAATTTGGCACGGATTATTATCCAAATCTACATATACTATAACAGTCGATTAAATTGTTCAGATCATACTGTTATATATAGCAGCCATACAAATAAAACGATCGAAAGCAAGTACTTATATGGAAACTTTTTTTTATATGTGAATGGTGTTCTAGCTATTCTATCTAGTTTTCTTGGTTTTATTTTCAAAATGCTCGTACACTTTGAAATTTGTACCGTTTTT
>NW_017534675.1:492068-527761 GCF_001853355.1 Bactrocera latifrons
TTTTGTATTGTAATTATTTATTTTTTAACAAACAAAAATATTTGTAATTTTATTTTTAAACATAGAAATTAATTAACAATTGGCATCTACTTGTATTAAGAACAAAATGTGATATGGAAACAATATTGGTAAACATTCTTTATACATTTCAAACATTTTCCGTACGAATTGCATATCTGTTAACAAATCGAAACATTCCAAAATTTTATCAAAAACCTGAGTTCAAAACATAAATAAATACAGAATACATATTTTCTTGATTTTTGCACACTGATAACGTTCGTTATTTTCACTCGTTTGTATTTTTAAATTTTCCTGTATATTTTTAAAATTTTTTGTTATTGCTTTTGATCTCTTTTACCTTGTGTGACATTTTATGTAGTGATAACGTTGAACCACGCGACTTTGTTTTGTTTATTTACAAAGTTGAGGGGAGGTACTAAATCGGAAGCACCGTTGCTTTGTGATCACTTAGTTGCACTAAAACGCTAGCCAAAAGCGATTAAACTCATACGTACATAAATATATGTATGGACACAAATTATTCAACGTGTCGCGTTGTTGTCAGCACAAGTTTATAAATAATTCTCAATCAAACCAGTTTTATATAATCACTTCAAAACTTTCTTCTGCTGCTATTTCAATATTTATCGAGTTTTTCGAAAGCTATTAATTGCAGCAAAATACAAAAGTGCCGACAGTGACGTTGCCCACACGCATTCACATATACACATACGTATGTGTAAATATATGTACATATATAATATTTTGTTTTGAGTGAATTAGCTAACAATCGCTCTTCGCCGACAACACACTACGAAAATTTGTCCACACGTCATGCGCACATAGATTTGGTTGCGATTATTATTATTATTTTTGTATATTTTCTTTGATTTGTTGCAATCTTTAGCAATTTGTTTCAACAATTTTCCAATAATTCGAATGCCACGAAGAAACAGCTCAGTTAAGTAGAAATAAAATTTGTATGTAAGTCAAAAGTCAAAATGACAGCCGATGGTGGAACTATGTGTGCTGTCGTCGGATAGAGCAACGCGTGTTTACTGAAGGTTGGAAGCACACTGCAGCGACAACGTGGATGGTAAAACTGACTGAGACGGTTTTTATATCTCACGTAAGGTAATAATAGCGAAAATCTATGATTACGTCGCTTGCAAAAGCAACGCTGCTCACTCGAGTGATTCAAAGAACCACGCAAATCAACAAATCAAAATGTACTAAGCACATTGTGGACCGAAGCCGGGCAAAAGGCCACTGAGAAACACAGAGAGAGTGTGAGCATCAATTGTGCCAAATGGAAATGGGTAGCGTTTTTGAGCTGGCCGATTTTCAACTTTGGACCATGTACCAAGTATTGAGCGCAATATGCATATTATAGCCACACACTCACATTTACATGAATATATAGAAAATTTCTCAATATATTGAAATTTGTTGTGATTGTATAGAGCTCGCTGAGTGTTGTGTGAATTTGAGAGCATTTATTTCGTTAAGAAAAGTTTCTATTGTAAAGGGTTAATTAAATAATTAGCCACCACTGTGACATCTTCGTTTGTTGCACTTTACAAAATTATACATATTAATTTTAAATAAAAAATTTTAGAAAATAGTATACACGATAAAATGAGTTTATTTAAAAAGTACTTTTCAAGTGTATGTATTAATTAAAGGATTTTATTTTTTATATAATAATTTCGCAACATGTTACAACTGAAAATATAATTTTTGTCCAACGATTCTTTGTATCACCTAAAACTAATCGAGTAATTTAGTAAAAATTAAAATATCTTGATGAAAATTTGTGCACGTGTTCATTGATATCCAAGGGGATTAGTATTATAAATGTGCGGAATCGGTTGATGGTCACGCCCACAAAATGCCATTAAGCTTAAAACGTGTAGCGAGGGACAAAGCTTCTTCAACAGTGGGCTTGGCCCCGTCCCGTAAATGTTTTAATATATAATGCCTCGCCAGTGCTTTGGTGCCATTCGCGCCACAATGTGATATTTTTTGGATGTCACAAAGTGACTTCATGTTAATGCTAGCTAGCTCTACAAAAGAAAAGCAGGCACCCTGCCTTGCCAGTGCTTAGGTGATAAAGCAGGCACCCTGCCTAGCCAGTGCTTAGGTGACATTCGCACCGCAAAGTGATATGTTTTGGAAGTCATGAAGTGACTTCATGTTAAGGTGGCTGCTCATGAAAATATTATATACCGAATTTCATTGAAATCTGTCGAGTAGTTCCTGAGATATGGTTTTTGGTCCATAAGTGGGAGACCATTTTAAATTTAAAAAAAATGCCTGGACCGAACCAAAAAGATTACGTCCAAATATGCCCCTCCCTACTGCGATCCTTTGTGCCAAATTTCACTTTAATATCTTTACTTATGGCTTAGTTATGACACTTTATATGTTTTTGGTTTTCGCCATTTTGTGGGCGTGGCAGTGGGACGATTTTGCTCATCTTCGAAATTACCTTCTTATAGAGCCAAGAAATACGTGTACCAAGTTTCATCATGATATCTCAATTTTTACTCAAGTTGCAGCTTGCACGGATGGACGGACGGACGGACAGACAGACAGACATCCGGATTTCAACTCTACTCGTCACCCTGATCACTTTGGTATATATAACCCTACATCTGACTCTTTTATTTTTTGGACTTACAAACAACCGTTATGTGAACAAAACTATAATACTCTCCTTAGCCACTTTGTTGCGAGAGTATAAAAACAGGAAGCTGTGCTGAACTAATCGGACAATATTGGCCTGTCTAGATGTTTCTAGATTCTTTATTCCTTGAATAATTATATCTAAAAATGGTAGAGTAGAAGTTCCTATAGTTTTGTGTGACCAAGAAGGCTTTATCATTGCCCATTACATAAGTTTTGACCCCAAAATTTCCGTCATTGTAATATACAAGTAAATCAAAACCAATTGCTTTAAATACAATACAACTTGAACTATAATAGAATATGGCTCTGTGATATGGAACCGTAGTTGCCAAATCTAATCTGACAAATTAGAGTTGGTTCAAAAATAAGCTTCAACTTCTTTTTATTTTATTTTTATTTTTCCAAATGAAAAAAGGTTTTAAGAAGTACAGAGTTTTATGTATATCTACAAAGTTTATTTAATCTATTTATTTTAGTATTTCTCCGTAGCGCTCGTGTGTTTGGAGTTATTCGAAATATAAGTTGATGTTCGCTCAGATTTACCTCGGGATAATGTAGGGCTTGCAGTAGGTGTAGCATTGAAACACTCCTTCGGTAAAAATCTGTGTCGAAAAAAGTAAATATTAATAGATACTAAACTAAATAACAAATTTTGTAACAAAAACCCGTCCCGCCACCCATCGGACCTTCTTACATCCAACACTAAAACTTTCGAACTCGCGTGTATAGGAATAGCCTCTTACCTATGAATTACAGGTGATATTACAACTGCGTCCAACGTTTTCAAGTCCTTTGGTCCGCAAAGAAATGAAGTGACAGTGCCAACCAGCAATGTTGATAAAACACCAATCACAGGTATCCAATGATATGATAAACGATACAAAGGAAATACGTCCGACTCATCAACATAACCGGGTACAGTTATTGTGGAATTATTGGGACATTCCGATACGAAAACTTCTAACATATGCGAACCAAGTTGACCGCTTGCTGTTGCTGCTTGTGTGCCAAAAGACACCCAACCTGACATAATTGCGCCCGCTGCAGCGCCAGCTAAAGCACCTTTTGTAGTGCTCCAAGGTACCAACATGCCAAGTGTGAATATACCACACGTGGTACTACTTTCAATGGCCACAAGTGAAGACACTACACTCAAAATGCCACTTAACTTTTCGAGTACAAAAATTAACGCAACCGCAATTACACCATGGATAATTATTACGAAGTTGACAAGTATTTTTGAAGCGCGTTCGCTCAAATTAATTGCAAAACTGCCACGTACTATATCCTCAAAGATCACCAAAGCTGTAGAATTAAATCCTAACGATAAAGAACTTAAACCTGCGCCAAAGACACCAGCTATAAAGAGACCCGGTATGCCTTGTAAATGACCGACAGTTTGCATTACATAGATCGGTAATAACTGATCGGTATTCTGTATGAAAGATAGAAATTAACCACTTTTATCGAGTACCATACACATATAATGGTTAGGTAATATAATATTTACCGAAATAAATCCAACGCTCAGTGGATCACAGTTTCGATAGTAGTCAAATATCAATAAACCGGCAAAGCAGCAAAACGAAACAAATATTACAGCACTGATCGTAAAGATGATCATCGAATGCTGAGCTTTTTTCAAAGTCGGTAGCGACATGTAACGTTGAACCATAGCCTGATTTACACTATTATAACTGGTCCAATAGAAAAAGCCACCAATCAGTACAGCCCAAAATGACTGTCTCTCATATAGTGATGGGGTTACACTGTAATAGAAGGATGATAAGAAGGATAACAAGTTATATTGTCGCACTGATTGGTCGATTTTTAAATCCTAAACAAACTTAATGTCATGAAGTTTGAAAAAATTAAAAACACCGATTTTTTTATGAAATATGTATATACATAAATAAAAAAGCAGCATAACGATCTAAGTCAATTTAGCCATGTCCGTGCGGCTGTCTTTAGCAATAGTTCGTCTTTTTTTGAGATATCGATGTGAAGTTTTTCACACGTTCTTTTCTGTCCACTTAGCTGCTCTGTTTTCTCCGATATCGGGCCATTATAGCATATAGCTAATTAAATTCTTGTAAGGAAAACTTCATATGTATAATATCCTTACGAAATTTGGCATAGATTATTAACCAAGACAATGCTATAATCTTCGAAGGAACTGTTCATATCGGATCGCTTTAGCATATAGTTGCCATGCAAACGATCGAACCATCGGAATTAAGTACTTCTTTCAATGATTATTTGGACTTACTTAGCAAAAATGATGCGTCCGCCTTCAGCAGCGTGCTGAAATACTGGTCCAAATCCACCTGCCCATATCAGTCCAAGTATGACGACAACTATTATCCCAATGAACATAACCAATGTTTGCCATATATCAGTTTGAACCACAGCCTTAATACCACCCTAAAAATTACGTTCAGATATTTAATGCTCCCATACTCGTTTAAGCTAAAAAGATAGTTTGAAACGAACAGGAAGACCGATTTGGCTATACACTGCTGGTCATTAGGTTAGACGCACGTTTACTTGCATTACAGTTGTTTTAATATTGAGTACTTGATGATACTTAACATTTGATTTATTACAAATAAAAACATAATAGTTTCAGTAATCAGTAATGTCTCCTTTGTTAGGAATTACTTCATATATTCGGTCCTTCATAGAATGATATAGGGAATATATGTATGTTAAGGAAATCTTGCTCCAACACGTTTAATAGTTGCAGTTAATGTATCCTTACCTTCGAATTGCTTTCCGCCTTCTTATACCTTCCTTGTTAGCCAGCGTCAAACCTATTCAATTACGTTAGGATCTGGAGAATATGGGGTCATGACGTCAACGTTTTGACTCGAAATAAACGACCTTACTACTCGAACGATATGAATAGGAGCATTGTCTTGTTGAATAATCCGTTGAATTGGTCCAAAGAGATTACTTAATTTTGGAATTACAGACTCCAAAAATGTTTTGAACGTGATGGCACCCCACATCATGACTCCACCTTCTCGACTATGGTGGCGACTTAAATATAGCTCATCCTTCCGCAAATCGTGACAATAAAACTTGAAAGCCGTCAAAACGTTCTGAATTAAAACATTTTTCATCACTAAAGACAACAGAACACCAATCATTAAGTCGAGTGTCAGATTGAACAGTCCACGTCATATATTATTACTGATTGTTCAGATAGTGTTTTTTCCTGTAAAGTATTTTTCACATGACTCTGGATCTTTTAAATATCTATCCGCATTTCTGGAGCTGCGTTTTATCTGTTTAGAAATATTTCGATTGGATGGTCCTTGGGAGTGAAAAAGTCTACTTTTTCGTGATCCAATAATCTGAGAATAGTAGCTTTTCCCATTTTAACTTTAATTATAGTTCGAAAAACAATTTATGTCTTTATTTTTAATACTTTCTCATAAAAAAAACTGCACTTGTTTACGCATGACAAAGAAATGTAAACTGCGTATTTTTCAATGACCAACCGAAAACGCACGCTATGAGCAAATATTTTTCGGACAATTCGAATTTTGATAAGAAAAGCATTTTAGTCTAAAGCAAACATGATGATTAATGTAATAATTTTTTTAAAAACGTTGGTGCGTCTAACATAAGATCCGCATTGTATGTTATATAAAACAAAGACAAAAAACCACCCGAATTACTAATTGTTAATATTACTATAATTATATGAGTGGATATTACCAAAATTGTGTATATCACGACAATTAAACTGACGACGCTACTAGTTATGTATACATTAATTCCAGTTACTAAGGAAGAAATATATTATTCAAACTTTAAACGATTTTATGGTAAAATTACACATTTAAGTTTCATCTTACCTTGATTAAATGCTAATGCTGGCACATATACAATTATTGGCATGTAAACTATCTGAAGAGAAGGGTATAAATAATGATTAACGTACTATTTCTTCTTTTACACCTACCATTTTCACAATAAACAAAACTGCGGCAATAGTTCGAACGCTCGCGCCGAAACGAGTTTCCAAATACTAAAAATAAACAAAAAAATAATTAAATTACATTTTCGAAAATTACTAGTGAACCTAAATTAAAATCTGTGCAAAAATTACAGTACTTGATAGGGAGGATCCCTACATCCAAAACTAAAATCATTGCCTTAAATGCAAAAGTATTTGGTTAATATAATACATATAACAAAAAGAAACTTCTCACCTCATAAGAAGAACTGACTCTTAATGCGGAAAAAACTGGCATATAGACTTTCGACACCACTATTGCCATTAGAATTACCGATATAATGATTAACCAATACTGAGTGCCATAATTGTAGATTTCCGATGGTGTGCCCAGCATAGTTCCACCTGAAATGTAGCTATTTTCATAGAGATAATCATATTGTATTTCATTCTTAAAAAAGTGCAGTGATTAGACCATATATGATTTATCTTAATTTACGATGGCCATCTAAAAATATTATACTTTCCTATCAAACCAATTAAAATAATGGCATACTAACCTAGCAACAAGACTCATTGCCACTGGGAATACTTTCATTTGTCTGGATCCCAGCATATATTCACTCATTCCTTTAGAACCAAAGTCCAGTACGTTATGGTCCTTAAGTTCCTCATCATCGCTTGGCTTAACCGGTTTCTTTCTAAATCAATTTAGTGTATACCTTTTAATTTATATATTATTGATTTTCATCTAATTTACCTTATGTAGCCAAAATAGATACCAATTCCCGTAGAGAACAACAATAGAGCTCCAAACACACAGTAGTCGGGAATTGAAAAATGTAATTGTGAATATTCTTGATTCGATGTCTATAGGAGGAAAAATAAATATTTGTATACATAGTATTGGTACAAATTACGTGTTAAATGTTCAACTAACTAAAATCAGTAGGCTCATAATATAATCAGTAAAGAAAAACTTGGATCAAAGTCACATTCTTCTTCATAGGCACCGCTTTTTCGGTTATAGCCGATTTTAGAACAACGCGCCAGTCGGGGTGATGAGTGACCTGTAGAGTTTGGTCTTTACTCAGCTCAAGGTAGTATCTATTTTCAGTAGTTATTTCAAGGCTGATATTGCGGGTGGTGTAAATGCTGGTTTCTAGATAGACGAAATTATCTACGTCTTCAAAGAGCCAAGTCGCGACTGCGACGACTGTTTGTTTGATGACTGGAGATATTTGGTCTTGCCCTCGTTCACTACCTGACCCATTGCCATTTAATTCACTTCCTTATCCAGTCTGGAAAAAACAGAACTAACTAACTTTGGCGCGGTTGTTGAGGCCAAAGATACCAATATCATTTTTGAAATTGCTGAACGTCAGTTTACACAGCCGTATTAGTTTTGCGGGCATACCAAATTCAGACAAAACAGTTCTTTTTCGAGCTGTCAAACGAAGAAGAGATGTGTGTCGATCCTCTTTTCAAATTCTTTTCGAAGATTTGGCGCATGGTGTATATCTTCTCAGTTGTTGGTTTTCCAAGCCTAAAGCCACACTGACAAGGTCTAATCAGTTTGTTGATCTTGGGCTTTAATCCTTTTCACAGTGCGCTCGATAGAACCTAATATGCGATGTTGAGGAGGATGGGGTCTTCCTTTTTGTGGATTGGGCAGAGCATGCTTAAATTCCAATCGTCGTACAAATAATATAATGTATGCTTCTTATAAGTTCTTTTCCGCCGTGTTTGAAAGCTCGACGGGCAGTCAATCAGCTCCCGACGTTTTGTTGTTCATGGTCGGGCAAAAGAACGTCCGCTCCATCCTCATTGATTGGGGAATTGGGTTCACCATCACCTGTTGTTAAGCTTTCATCGCCATTCATAATTTCAGTATGTTCTGGACATCAGTCTCTAGATCACCTTTGAGAGTTCTACAAGTGTATGCTCCGATCTTGAAACCTTCTGTTAGTCTCCGTATATTTTCGTAGAATTTTCAAGCGTTACCCCATTTCGGCATCTATCCTTTTTTGTCTACAAATGCGTTTCGCTTCCCTCTTCACCTCTCGGTATCTATCTTATCCTGCACGTGTTGTGGTCGACTGTAACGTTGCGAGGTAGGCAGTCTGTTTTCTCTGCGCTACGACACAGCACTCCTCGTCGTATCAGCTGTTTTTTTGCCTTTTCCGAAAAACAATAGTTTCGTTTGCAGGTGCACGTACGGAGAGTGAAATGCCGCCCCACAGTTCCCTACCATCGAGTTGCTGATGAGTATCTCAGAGAGCAAGTCAAGTAGAAAATCGTTCGGCTATCTGTTTTAAATTTAAATTCTCGACGTCAAGCCTTCCTTATGTTTGTTGACGTGCGTTTTTTGCGGCACAGAGGCGGGTGCGTATCTTGGCTGCAACAAGAAAGTAGTCCGAGTCGACGTTGTGAAGTCAGAACGTACGCACATCTCAGACAATGGAAACTTGCCTTCCGTCTTTCACAACATTATAGATCAGGCTGGTGGTTTCTCAATCCGTAGACAGCGAGGTAGCTGGATGAATTTTCTTAAGCTGATATCTAGGACCACAGATCACCATATTTTCGATATAGGCGATCAGCCTCAACCAGTTCATCATAGTGGGGCGTGGCTTATCATACTTCCAATTGAATCAAATCGTGATTTATAAAATATTCAAAATGAATTTACCCGTTTGAAACATGATTTTATTCAATTGGAAGTAATGAAATGCTTAATTTATAATTATACCTGTATGTACTTACATACATATATTTCTCTTTTATCAGTTTATCTTACCTTATATTGCATTGTAAAGAATTAAAGATAAGCGACGATAAAAAGAAGATTGTGTTTAGTCGTATATGCTTTATTGAAAGGCCTTTTAAATTATTTTGGCAGTATCAGATAACGACTGCAATATTCAAACTTTTTATCCAAGCTATTGCAATTTTTCGAACGAACAGGGTTTTTTTTATAATAGTTGTCTACTCAACTAGTGTCTTTAAACTATTTTATTGGCCCAATTAAAAGAGCTAATAAATATAATATAAGTGATATGATAAAGTAGTTGATATCCACTTGGAAAGACGAAAGATGCTCACTAAATCTGGTTTAAATATTATCACTTTCATTATTTTTCAGCAATTAATTCAAATATGTTGACCAGACAGGAAATCATACTTGACGATTTTATATTTTTTTTCTTTAGGCAAACATAATTGTTTGTTTGAATTTATGTATATAAAAAAATATAATTATTTTTTTTTAAAAAATTTTTTGTTCTTATTCTCGCGAATTAAGTGTTTCTATTCTGTGACAACTTAAATAATTAATATGCAAAACTAAATTTAATAAGCTATAACTTTAATTTAATAAGCTATAACTTTAAAATCGCAAAATTTGTTGTCTAATGTTATGTTTTTGTTATCTTAAAGACTAAGTAATTTATGCAAAAATTCACTGATTGTGCTCGTACTTCAATTCGTGGCTTTAAAACCTTTTACAGAATTCTTTTTCAAAAACAGTGCTCTTTAGAAATATATTTATGATTTTTACCATTGTGTACTCAATAGTATATCGTTTTTGTTTCTCTGCAATTAATTTTTAATACTTTATATCCTTCTCCGGTTTTTAAGCATTATTGTAGAGACTTTGTTTTTATAATAATATAGTATAGCGACCGAAATTTCGCTTTTATTAATTCGTTTTATACTTATTAAATCAAAAGAATACTTCCACACAAATCAGATACCAAAAGTATACTAAGTGCATAATAAGAAGAAAGCCACTGAGATACCATTAAGTAGTTAGCGCCATTATCGCATATAAACTAGTTAGTGTACTTAGTTTTGCTAAAAATACTGTTACAAAAAAGTGTCGCTATTATACTCTCGCAACATGTTACTATAGAGTATTACATCTATATGTCAAATAGGTACCCGGAAATTCTCATTTTGATTTTCCCGCTGAGAATATTTAAATTTTCATTCCCAGATTGACAGAACTGTCACTCACTATACTGTCAAATTTTATTGCTTTGTGTCATTTAGTTTGTTTACGGCGTCATTAGAAAGAAGTCAACCTTTTGTGCGCGTTGCGATTTTTACTATGGATGGAAATATTGAACAAAGAGATTGTGTGAAATTTTGTGTTTCAAATGAAATTTCCTAGGCCAAAACGTTGGAAATGTTGAANCACTATACTGTCAAATTTTATTGCTTTGTGTCATTTAGTTTGTTTACGGCGTCATTAGAAAGAAGTCAACCTTTTGTGCGCGTTGCGATTTTTTTATTTTTTTTTTTTTTTTTTTTTTTTTTTTTTTTTTTTTTTTTTTTTTTTTTTTTCGATTCATTTTTGTCGGGCCATTCCGATGGTTGTTGACTTGTTTACATGTCGTACTCGAAAACCCATGTCTTGTCACCAGTTATGATGCGTTCGATGAACGTTGTATCGGAATTTACGCGTTCAAGCATGTCTTCAGCCATCTTACTGCGCTTAACTTTTTGAAGAAAATACAGATCTTTTGGCACCAATCTGCGACTTTCCGCATACCCAAAATATGACGAGCGGTCTCATGAGGCATGTCCATAATTTGAACTATCTCTCGCAAAATATAATGATGATTTTCGAGCCCCATTTCCCTTATTTTGTCGACGTTTTCTTCAGTTGAAGATTTCGAAGGTAGTCCTGAACGTGGCAAATCCTTCACTTCTTCTCGCCCCTCTTTGAACGATTTATAACAATCGTAAACCTGAGTTTTCGACATCAAATGTTTTTTTTTTTTTTTCAACATTTCCAACGTTTTGGCCTAGGAAATTTCATTTGAAACACAAAATTTCACACAATCTCTTTGTTCAATATTTCCATCCATAGTAAAAATTGCAACGCACACAAAAGGTTGACTTGCTCCTAATGACGCTGTAAACAAACTAAATGACACATAGCAATAAAAATTGACAAAATAGTCGCTCACAGTTGTGCCAACCTGGAAAAAACATTTTTTTTTAATATTCTCACCGGTAAAATTTAAAATAAGAATTTCCGGGTACTCATTTGATAGAACGTATATTATACTTTAGATCACCTTACGCTGATTCGTAACACCTAAAACTAAATGAGATAGATGCTTATATAAATGATCTTTATAATTATTTGTATATATAAATGTGTGTACTGTAAGTATAGTCCACACCCTGTCTTCCATATAAGGTTTACCTACTAAAAATGACTTCCTAAGTACGTTAGAAGCATTAATTCTCATAGCCAAGATGTATCGGAAAGATTTTATAGGAGTCCGTTTCCAACTGAACAGATTTCAAACAAATTATATCATATTATCCTAAATTCTTATATTAAAATGCAAAAATCAGATAAAAGCACCCACTTCCTTTATAACACAATTCGAATTCCTGTATACAAACCAAAAACCAATCAATAGTTTCATCGGAATACAAGTTTTCTAGAATAGTCTTTGAGGTGGCACTTACGACAAAAATTGTCCAAATCGGACCAAACCTATTCAACCACTCAGATACCGAATATGTTTCAAAAAGTACAGAGTTTTATGTATCTCTATATTTAGTTTATTTAATCTATATATTGTAGTATTTCTCCGTAGCGCTCATGTGTTTGGAGTTATTCGAAATATAAGTTGATGTTCGCTCAGATTTACCTCGGGATAATGTAGGGCTTGCAGTAGGTGTAGCATTGAAACACTCCTTCGGTAAAAATCTGTGTCGAAAAAAGTAAATATTAATAGATACTAAACTAAATAACAAATTTTGTAACAAAAACCCGTCCCGCCACCCATCGGACCTTCTTACATCCAACACTAAAACTTTCGAACTCGCGTGTATAGGAATAGCCTCTTACCTATGAATTACAGGTGATATTACAACTGCGTCCAACGTTTTCAAGTCCTTTGGTCCGCAAAGAAATGAAGTGACAGTGCCAACCAGCAATGTTGATAAAACACCAATCACAGGTATCCAATGATATGATAAACGAAATAAAGGAAATACGTCCGACTCGTTAACATAACCGGGTACAGTTATTGTGAACTGTGTGAAAATGCGTCTCGCTCTGATAACGTCCAATCAATTTGTTGACATTGCTTTGTTGTTTTTGTGCATTGAGTACGGCAAACTTAAACTGCAATCGTCGTACAAAGAATCATGATCGGTCAATGATTTCAGCAGGTTGAAGAAGTGTTCCCTGCATAATTTCAATATACTCTGGGTATCGGTCTCTAGAACACTTCTGGGGGTTCCACAAGTGTATGCGTCGGTCTCGAAACCTTCTGTTAGTCGCTGCATCTTTTCTTAGATATTTCGAGCATTGCTCCTTTTTTGTCTGCAAATGCGTCTCGCATCGAAATACCGTCCCACAATTTCCTTATACCGTGTTGCTTATGAGTGCTATCAGAGTTCTACTCGACGTCGATTATTCCGTGCGTTTTTTGCTGTACAGAGGCGGCTACGTATCTTTGCTACAATAAGATAGTGGTCCGAGTCGATGTTAGGAACTCGGATCGTACGCACGATTAAAACACTGGAAACGTGTCTTCCGTCTATCACATCAGGATCGATCTTGTTGATTGCTTTTCGATCCGAAGGCAGCTAGGTAGCTTGATGAATTTTCCTATGCTGGGATTTAGTACTACTGATAACCATATTTCGTGCCTGAAATCGATCAATCTGTACCCATTTGAAGATGGAGAGAAACATTCACACTTATATCATTTATATATCTTCTGACCAATAACGCTTTTGCCTTAAACTCCCTCTAGTGCAAAATTATCTATTGTAAAGCCAAAACATCTGATAATTAAAATTGTGCCTCTATGTGCAGTAGTCGTGGGTCAGTCCGAGTTTGGTCATTTTTGAACTATTCAAAATGAACATAGACAATTTACATATGTATATGCGTACAACGAGACTCAGAGCAAATACATATATAGGTGCAATGTGACACTACATTTTACTGAAGTTTGAGTATGATATATTCTAAATGTATTAACCGATTTGAAGTTATGAAATGCTTAAGGGGTCAGTAGAGTAATCTGGCCTGTTTTTTTGACATTATTTTTCATATAAATTTTTATTCTACAATAGACCTTTTTTCACATAGTATGAGGGTTATCGTAGAGTGTCTAAACAAATGTTTTCATAATTTTTTGATGACATCTGTCGGAGAAATGGCTGGGTGAATGAGATGCGTTTTTTCACTAGCGGACACGATTTCTCATGTTTGGATCATCTGAAACACAAAACCCCAATTTATTCTTAAAAAGCATGTGAATGGTTATCGTCCCTATTAGAATCATGAATAAATGTTGATAAATAAAAAAAGAAATTAACTTTTTTGTTTAATTTTTATCAATTTTTTTTACATAAATTTTGTCATAACATTGTCAATAAATTATAAAAACTATAGGGACGATAACCAGGCTTTTTGTGAACATTACAATTAAGCAAATCGTTTGAGTTGTTCGGCCGGAATCATGTCGGCCAGTTTAAAAAAGGTTGTTTTGAGAAAAACTCGATTAAAGTGCCAGTATGCACTCCGAGCACTCTGAACTTCGGACGGTATTAATGTCATGTTTCTACATTATTTCAACATTAATTCTAAGGGCATAAGGGTATAAGGGAACAAAAAATTACAAAAAAAAAAATAATTAAAGGAGATTGCCCTACTGACTCCTTATTTTAAAATTATACCATACATATATTTCTCGTTTATTAGTTTATCTTATCATATATTGCATTGTAAGGAATTAAAGATAAGCGACGATAAAATTATTATAATTAGTCGTATAGGCTTTGCACGGTATAAAAATGCTCACTACTTAAATCTGGTTTAAAATTTAATTATTTTGTTAGCAATTAATTCAAATTTCTTGGACAGACAGTACATCATTCTCGATAATTTTGTTTAATTTTTTTTTCTTTAGGCAAACATAATTTTTTCTTTTAATTTATGTATGTACATACATATATAAAAAAATAAATTGTATATTTATAAAAAAAGTATGATTACCTAAAAAACAAATATATTAAATATTATTTGATATCTGATGTTATTTTTTTGTTACGTTAGGGACTTTTGTAAAAATTCGCAGATTGTGCTCGTTCACCATTTACAGGATTATTTTTCAAAAATAGTGGTTTTTACCATTATATGTTCATGGTATATCGTCTTTATTTCTCTACAATTAATTTTTAATGCATTATATTCTTCTCCGGGTTTTAATCATTCAAAAGGCACATTAAAAAAATTAATTTAAACAGTTTGCTGTTATAATCTCGCAACATGTTACTACAGAGTATTATAATTTTGGTCACCTTACATTTGTTTGTAACACCTAAAACTAAATGAGATAGATATTTATATAAATGATCTTGATAATTATTTATATACATCTATATGAATAGTCTTATTGTACAAATCTCCCAAACCACTAAAGTTGTAGCAACCATATTTGATACAAATCCCGAAAATTTGTAAAATCCGATGATACACCCTGTCTTCCATATAAGGTTTAACTACTAAAAGTGTCTCCGTAAGTACGTTAGAAGTATTAACTTTCACAGCCAAAATGCATCGGAATAATTTTATAGGAGTCCGTTTGAAAATTTTACAAAGCGCACAGCACTGCCCACAATTAGGTGAAAACTTATATCTCGGTACCAACTGAACCGATTTCAAACAAATTAGATCATATTACATTACAATGCAAAAATCAGCGAAAAACGGCTACTTCCTTTCAAATTCCAGTATATCCACCAAAAAAAAAAAACTATTGCGAACTTTTTACCAAAAATATAATTGCAAGTTACGAAAGTGTGCTGAATTCGGCAGCCATTTCTTACATGTTTATTTATATATAATAATTAGTTCAGTATTTGATTTCGCTTATTAACAATGGAGTGTTGTGCTAAAGAAAGTAGCATTGCGGATACTACTTCAAAAAACTTAATATTTCGGGGAAGTTTGTTTACTCCACTGTTGATCCTTTTTCTCAAAAGTTTACCGTTTATGAAAGAAAGTGGCCGTTCTCACATGATTCGAAAGAATTCAGCTATAAAAACTGTTGCGGAATGCTTTCGAAGAAATTCACTTAGAAAATTATGTGAAGTTATTTGTATGTCAAATGGATTATTGACCAGATCAATGCAGACTTATTTCAGATGATCTTTACATGAAAGTCTACCATCATGTCCATTGGTCTTCTTTAGATGACTTCTTTAATGACATGCGGTCAACAATTATGAAAGTATCTTTTATACAGAAAATGTTCATTTTTGAAAGGGGGTTTATTAAGAAAAACAACCAAATCAAATCAAAAATTAAAAAATACACAAAAAATCGTATTTCAAGTTTTCAAAATTGTATCCACCCTGCTGCTTTAATGGTAATTAATATGATTAAAAACAAACGAATTATCAAACGGACATTAAAAATATATGTATATTATTAATACTATGTATATAAATTTACACAAGTAGTTAGTTAAAAATAAAAATATTCATATTTAAGCTTCTAATTTTGTTGCATCATCCAAGTCGTAAAGCATTTGCGTAATTTTAGTAAATTCTTTATCCAGTACATGAACACATAACTCTTCTGTGTTGATCTTTCCAATAACCTGCACTTCAATACGTTGATTCAATAACATAACTACCAACATTTGAATGACTTTTTCGAAGCGAGCCTCGTCACCTTTCGTAATATCGCTTATGTCAGCGATACGACAAAGTACTGCGCGAAAAGGTTCTTTCTCTTGGACATTGTTGCATTTGGCGATGCCTTTTAGTGGTACAGTCTCTGTATTACCATAATCAACATAAAATACCTGCAAGTAGGGAATAAACAATATTTTACAAACTTAAAAAAATCAAAATTATTTACCTGGAATTTTGTATCACCTTCTACACCAATGATCTTAGCGCGATACCAAAAGCAATCCTTTGCATACTGTGCCAATATTAAATCACCTAATTTTGGTGCTTCACTTGATTTCTGTTCCACAGATAATTCATCGGAGTTCCAAAATAGTTGTTCCAGTTGTTCGTTCTTGTCACTTAGTATTTGAGCATAAAACGAATCAGGCCGAGAAATATGCATAACTTCTAAATTTATTATATCATTTTCAAGAATCTCATCCAAACGTGATTTTAACGAAATTGTTTCTTTATGGGTTTGCAAATCATAAAAAAATGAATTTTCGTCAAAGGAATTTACGAAAGGATTCTTTGAGCAGTTTAATTTAACCTATAGGGTACATTATACATATATAACAATTTCTGTATTTACAGTAAATAACACTTACATCTGGCGACTTCTTTCCTTTTGATTGGCGTTCAACCATGTAAACTTGCAAAACTCTGCCTATTTGCCTCACGACCTCAAATTTCACTTCTTTAAATTCAAAATTCCGTAGTATTTTGGTCAACACAAACGCATTTGTCTCTGTGCTTTCGCTAGTGTCATCTTTAATACCCAAAAGAATACATTTCATGGCTTGTGCAGGTAAATCTTTGTAAACCTTGGGTAAATCGTAAAATTGGACATCATTGTTATTTAGGGGCACCAATTCTCCATAATCGATTAGCAGCACATGTAAATTATTTTCATTTTTCTTATCTGGAGATTGTAGCAGCACACCTCGTAATATATTCTTACTATTAATCGAGATACCGAATATATCATTCGTAGACGGTATTCGCACGCATTTCGGTAGATTATACATATTGGTTAAATTATATAACATATCATTGCGCATCTGGCAAGCATAGAAGCACAACTCCTCTATCTTATGTATATACGTAACGAATGCGGTGAAATGATAACCTGCAACGAATGCCGTCAAATCACGCAAATGGACACATGACGGTAATGATTCAAGTGTTACTGACTCGGGTTCAGCAAACTTTATTTTACGTACTGTTGGAGTTTTGTCGTCCACTACATTGGTATCGGGCACTTTTTCAGTATCGCTCAATAACGCAATTGAACTCATTGAATCCTTCTCTACACTTCGGTAGCTCGTCCACTTCTCGCCCTCTACACTACGATAAAGCTTACTATCAATGTCGTAATCCAAACACCCGTCTTTATCGCTTAATACCTTATGCCATTCAACAAATTCCTCGAGTAAATACGGAACGGGTTCTAGACCACCAGTTAGGATTTTATTGACATTATGAAGTTGCAAATGTATATTGAATTTACGTGCTAAGTTTGTTACGGCCGCCACACGTGACATGTATTTGTCGTAGGCCATCAAAGCAAACACATTAGCATGAGTTGCTTGGCCAGAATCTTTTCGAAAATGTTTAAATATATCGTTTCTCATCATAACATCACATTCATCCAAATATTTATTTAGATTCGCATTTAATTGCTCAACCTCTCTCTTGCACATGTGATGCATTATCTGCATACGATCTACATTTGAATGGGACGCCATAAGTTTGCCACGTAAAAATTTAAAGCTTCCAAATGCGGGTGTAAATAGTTATAACTGCTCAAATTTTAATAATTGAAAACTTTTAGCAAACTATTTGTCATCAAATAATTGAATACAACTTCCGTTAAATACAGACAAGTAACGGAGCTTTCTAAATAGAGTTACCATACTTTTTGAAATATATATTTTTTATTGAAACATATTTCATTTACATACATACATATCTATATAAAGTAGTAGAGTAGTACATAAAAATCCAAATATTTTGAGAATTAATTCATTTATGGATTTCTTGTTACAATTTATACTTGTGCGATATTCAATATTGGATCGTAGTTAAGAAATAGATTCGGTGTTAAGTAACGACAAAACTTTCAAAGCAAAGTTTTTTTTTTAATATATAGATTGCCAAATGTTCGGTTATACCCGAATTTAGCTGTTCCTTACCTGTTTATATTTCATTATTCGGTAAAACAAGTGTTATTCTATTTGTATATAGATTCTTTATTTAATTAATCATTAATTTATATATCTTTGCTCTTCTTAAATGAAGTGTCTTAAAATAAAATGTATATATTTTTAATCTGGATCTTTATTTGAGTAATACATTCTACATTGTGGTAACTTTACAATGAAGTATCCCATTTTAGTAAAAATACTAAGTTAAATATTTTATCGTCCTTCAACTAAAAATAGATAAATAAGAAGTTATTAAATTATTAATTGCGAATATTTTCAGGTCAATCAATATGGGTTCACTTACTATATGAAGATAAATCGATCTCATCCGGTAATTCAGTGATATTGACGTCAAATCGGTCTTGCACTTCGTTCAAAATTTTGGCGTCTGCTTCATCGGAAACAAATGTTATTGCCAAACCTTTGGTACCAAAACGTCCAGCTCTTGCAACGCGATGCAGGTAAGTGTCAGAATCTTCCGGCATATCATAATTAAATACAATGTTGACACGTTCTATATCCATACCACGTCCAAAAAGATTGGTTGCCACCAAAATACGTTTTTGGAAATCCTTAAACTGTTGATAACGGTTTAAACGTTCTTCTTGGGTCATACCACGATGTATACCAATTGCGGGGAAATTTTGTTCAGTAAGCAATTGGGCAAGCGCCATGCAGCGTTGTACCGATTTTACAAAAATTACAACCTGGTGGATTCACAATTAGTATATTTGGTATTCAAAAGTATTAATCATGTGGTAGCTAAAACCTACTTGATTAAATTCGAGTACATCCAGTAATTCGAACAATTTTTTGTTTTTCTCGTTCTCCTTCAATTTAACATAATGCTGTTGCAGTCCGTGCAATGTCAATTTTGCTTCGTCATCCACATACACTTCCATGGGCTGAAATAAAAAATTAAATGTGATATATTTTAGCTTACAATTTTTGAAAAACCAATGTTATTATGAATCATCTGCCACTTTTCAGCGCTATATTCCAATCCCTGCTGCTGAATCGTTAACAGACAGACAGATGAAGCGTCTTTGATATTATTCACTGTCGTCCAATATAAGACATAGTAAATTTTCAAACATTTATATTCTATAATTACATACGGCCACACAACCACCACATCTCATTAGTTTCGAAACAGGCTACTGTAGCAGCTGCACGCATATAGAATTTCGAGTGATCCCCAATGGAATGTCTAGACCTATATCCGTTTGGTAGTCGGCTTACAGATCCATCCCAGGCATTGCCCTTTCCAATGCTATCTGCGACTAAGCATTGTTCATTCCCATTTGTGAATGATCGATTTATTGACTAATCTTGTTGCATGTTGGAACGTATATAAAAGTACGTCGCAAAGGGTCCACGCCACTTTACAAGACGATATAGCGTTAATTGTTTGATATTTTGTTATTACTTTGATTTTATAGTATTCAGCAAATTACTATATATTATGGTTATCGCTTTTAAATTGACCATTTTGATTGGTCTTCTTTTCATTTATACTTGTCTTTTGATATTTTAGCTTTTGGTATTTGTCTTTTATACGAAATTTATTTTGATATTTGACTTTACGTTTATTAGGGTTTCTGGCTTTTTTTATAATGGTGTAGTGGTGTTTATATTGTGGCAGTTCAGCAATTGAGATAAAGCTTAGTGAGATAACTAGTGGTAGTAGAACAAGTAGAAGAATGGACACGTTGATATTTACATCTTGCATAAATTTTTTGCACACTGGACGTATTTCCTTGCTCAATGTGGCGGAAAACATCATGACTTGTTTTCCATGTGGAGTGCTGCGGAAAATCTCCTGTACGTCACGACGCATATCTTAAAAGAAATAAATTTTTTGTCGATTAGAATTTGTTCGCAAACTATTCATTTTTTTTTTTTATACATATGTACATGAAAAAAATAATTATAATTTCAATCTTACCTAGTTGTTCCAACATTTTGTCACATTCATCAAGAATAAAGTGTTTCAAATGCTTCAAGTTCAATTTTTTATTGCGTATCAAAGCAAGAATACGGCCGGGTGTACCCACAACAATGTGCGGTGTTGTACCCTTCAAAGATTCTTCATCTTTTTGTATAGATAAGCCACCGAAAAATACACCAACCTTCAATAAATGATGTATTTCATATTAAATTGAAGAAATAAAATTTCGCATAATTTTAACAATTACCTTTACAGCCGGCATGTATTTGGAGAATCTTTCGTACTCTTTGCTAATCTGGAATGCTAATTCACGAGTGTGACACATGACTAATACGTATACCACATTCTCTGTCGGTTCCAGCTGTTGTAAAGTGGCAAGTACAAAAACAGCAGTCTTACCCATACCCGACTTAGCCTGGCATAATATATCCATACCCAGTACAGCCTGCGGTATACACTCGTGTTGCACTGTAATCATATTAAAATTTTTCAAATATGGTTAATAGTATTTCAAGATATTTTCTCTCAATAGTTTACAAATCAATGTTTCAGGTTTATTATATTATAAATAATAAACTATATGATAAATCGATCATAATATATCAGATGTCCCTATCATATTTTCATCACAGATGTCGAAACCAATAAGCAAATTTGGTTCCATGTGTGTATACATACATGTATGTATGCATATATATATGTATGCATATACATAAAATGAAAATTTACCTTCGGACGGATGCTCAAAACCGCAATCAACTATTGCACGCAAAATTTCTGGCTTTAACAAAAAGTCACGGAAACCAGAACTGTGAATTGACACGTATGTGCCTTTCACATCCTTCTTTGGCGCTTCTGGAACTTCAGCGACCGTGGTTTCGGTCTGCTCCTCATCTTCATAATCCAAAAGATCATCATTATCAGCCATTTTTACTCAAGCGTCTTCTAGTATTGGAAAATATACGAAAAGTTAGGTTATTCGAGTAATCGTCGGCAAAACCAGCGACAGATGTGATGCCGCCATTTTCTTTTTTCAACTTGGTCAAAAATTTGATTTTTGCTCAAAACATGTTAAAAGAAAACTTATAATGAAGCAGTAATTACCTTTTGTGGAGTTGAAATTAAATTATAGTATATATTACACAATTTATTTCAATTGTTAGAAACTTGCAAAGTCGCGTCACACTTTTTCTTGACTTGTCCGATTTAGTACATTGATGAATATGAGTATGCTACCATATCACAAAATTACTCGTTGCATGCTGTCGGACCTGGTTTTCCGCGCAAATGTGTACAGTGACGCATTGGAATGTAATAGAATAAAAAAAATTAAGCTACTACATTTAAGCGGTGCTGTTGTTAAATCAAGAAAAACAGAACAGATTATTTAAAATTTATAAACATATTATATTTTATTAAAATGTGGAATTTAGCATATAATATTATATTTAATATAATTTGCAATTATTTTTTGAAATAAATATTTCTTCATTATAAAGTATACAAAATAAAAATAATATACAGAAATAAAAATTCCCCACGATCGGTAAGAATATTTTTGTTTATAAATATACCCAAAAAACATTTACGTTATATCTTTTCAGAGTATAGCAAATTCCATATTTTTATTTCTGTATCGGGTATATTACGGTTAAAAACAGTTTATCAGCTGCATTGCAGTCAGCTGTCATTATTTACGGCGATCTCACTTCACTTCGTTAGCCGGTTGGAAAGGAAGTAATTAGACGATTTGCTGCTAGAGTGGGGAACTCACCTGGTTTGATGACGTATTGAAAGCATTTTGTAACTACACAGCTCATAAAATTTAAGTTGTAAAATCAATTGCTAACGGAATTGTATTATGTCGGCCAAAACCTCATATAGCGTTTTAATAACTGTGATATTGATTGTGCCTTTGCTGGTCGAGGCAACCATTTCACCGAGGAAAGGTCGTGTTGAAAAAACCAAAACAACCAAACCGTTAAATGTGTTGGCTGGACCACAAAATGAGTCTGTTTTCGACCGTAATTTGATTAATATGCGTCCTCTTCCACAAGACATTCTAGAACATAATGCAGCATTTTATAAGGATACGACATACCGTAACTTCAATGGGACTGTGCTTGGCTATGTTACTGCGGTAAATAAACGCATATATCGATTGAAATTTATTTTCATGTATCATTATGTTGATATCTAATTTTTTTCATAGTGGAATGCACATGGATATGATGTGGCGAAAATTTTTGCTCGAAAATTCGATATTATCTCACCCGTTTGGTTCCAAATTGTCAAGGACGGTGATGAATATAAAATAGCTGGTGGCCATGATGTTGATGTCAATTGGATGAGGGAATTGAAGCGCAAAGGGAAGCAGGAACGCGGTACTATAAAAAGTTTGTATATCAGATATTATTTACTTATTTGAACAGAAAAAACCATAAAATATTCGCATAGTTTTTCCACGTTTTATATTTGACAAATTCACGGAACGGGACTTTTCACGTTTGTTGAGCTTGGAAACCGAAAGGGTACGACTAAATGAAATGTTGATTAATGTTTGCAAAAACTATGAATTTGATGGCATTGTCATTGAATTTTGGACACAACTTGGAGGACGTGTCGAGGATACATTTTTAATTACGTTAGTACAAAAAATGAGTAAGTTCTTAACTGCTATAAGTTTACTATTGTCAACAGCAACACAAATTTATCTCTTACTATATTAAGGCGAAGCACTTAAAAAAGAAAATTTGCGTCTAATACTTGTTATACCGCCATATCGTCAAGAAATTCCAAACTTATTCACTGAAAGACATCTGAATCAACTGTATAAACACGTTTACGCATTTTCGCTAATGACCTACGATTATTCGAACCCACAGCGACCAGGTACATGCAATAATTTTCCTTGTGTTTACATATATGTATTTCTTTTAACTTTTCTACGATCAGGTGCAAACTCTCCATTATACTGGGTACGACAGTCAGTGGAGCTATTAGCTCCGCCCACAACAAATGATGTTAAAACAAAAAGGCGTAAACTTCTATTGGGCCTCAATATGTATGGAAATGATTATACACCCGACGGTGGCGGCCCAATAGTTGCAGGACAGTTTTTAAAGCTTTTGAAATATATGAAAAAGCGTTTACCCTTTGATGAATTGGATGTTGAAAACTACTTCGAAGTAAAGTGAGTGTGTTAGCAATTAAAAAGTATATTATTTTTCGGTCGAAACTGTATATTTAAATATTTTTTACAGATCCGAAGATGGTAGACACATGATTTTCTATCCTACACTTTATTCCGTTCATGAACGTATAAAACTTGCTCATGAATTGGGCACTGGAATATCTATTTGGGAGTTGGGTCAAGGATTAGACTATTTTTATGATCTCTTTTAATGCTGTTTTTAAGATATTAGAGCATTCATAAGCAATATTTTATTTGGTAAGTAAGTTATTCTAGTTATCTTAACAAATGCAGAATACGTGAATTGTAACTTAACATTCCCGGAACAATGTTCAAAAACTACACGAAAAAGTACGCTAAACGAACTTAGAATATAAACGATAAATTTCAAGAACGACTCGAAACTCATATTTTTATATTCATATATAATAATGAATATAATATTTATTGAATGAGAGATGTTAAGTAGATTTAATTGAGTCACTGCACTCGTCCACAGAAACCACATATTATTACTATTGAAAACCCAGCTCGAATCGAAAAAGACTATGTATTTTTTGTATCTTGCTTTATTTGTTTACTATTTGTATGTATTGTAGAAACAGGCTTAAAAACCTTTCAGTCTGACTTGATTTGAAGCGGATACATCAGATTGGATAATGGAGTAGTGAAACGATAAATAGTACATAATTATGAATAAACTGCATTTTTTTAAACATATACATAGATCTATGTATGTGTAAATGTAAAGTTATCTTGTAGCTATTGTAATCTATAATACATACATAGATGCGATAAAACTAGAATTAGAAAAAAAACTTAATTTCAAGCAAAGAACTAAATACAAATCTGGACAACTATGCAAATGCTTATGCTACCCAAAAACTATGGCGCAGGCGTTGCTTTTCATATTTTCATAAACGAAATCATTAAATTTTCCCCTCAATAGTTGTACCACTACATATCTACATATATTTTTTTTATTACATTGATCAAGCGCATATTTTTCAAACCCTGTTTTAACCCAACAAAATTTCTTCGTTTACGTATACTTTACTGGCGCCACGAATTAATTGTTTCTACTTTAGTAAACCTAAATTATATTTAAACTAAAATTTAATTTTTTAACATATTCCCAAAATCCACATTTTTATGTTTTCTCCTTTGCCTGGTTCATGTTGAAGAGTTGTTGTTTATTAAATACCAATATATTTAGGTTAGGATTAACTGTAACTTCAAACAGAAATACGCAAAACTTCATTGTTACCGTTGTTGTTTGGATTCGCGTTAGCACCCTTACAGTTACCTACCACTGCATTCAATTGCCCATAATCAGTTAGCATTTTGAATAGTTGTTGCTGTTGTTTTAATAAATTCTGCTGCACCTGTGGTGGTTGCGTGCGTTGTTGTTCTTGCTGCTTCTGCTGCTGCTGTTGCTGACGGTTATTACGTGCCAAATCACAGAGCTTGCGGCGTCGTTCATAAAAGTGTGCAACGCGTTCCAATTTCAATTGCTCATCTGCATTGATTGCATTGTTGGCGCTGGAGTTGATGTTACTGTTGCCAGTGACAGCTGTTTCATGGCTATTGTTGCTAGTGCCGTTATTACCTGCATCGTTAGTTTGCTGAGTCGATAGGGTTTTGTGGGTGCCGTTACCGCTGTTGCCACTCTTACTATTATTATTACTAATACCGCCCAAAAAATCGGCTATTTGTCGTGGTGAAAATTTTGGTCGCTTGCTGCCATCATTGCGACCGTTACTACTGTTATTGTTGCTGTTAATAAGCGGCATGCAGCGCTTAATAAACTTGATGCGTTCATTATTATTGGCGGGTGTGTTGCTGACAAAGATTGTTTTGCTGCTTTGCGCCAGCACGGGACCTGCAGTGCTGGGACGTGGTGGTGGCGGTAAGCGACTGGTGGGCGTAACAACAGCAACCGGTGCGCCAGTTTGTGATTTGCTGCGCACCAGTGTGGCACCACCGCTTGAAGTGGAATTACCCGACTTGGCGCGTGAACGTTGCATGGACGAAACCGGCGACATAGCCGAGCCGCAGCCATTGGAGTTGGTATTGAACGTGACCTCCACGTTGCCACCAGTAGCGCCGCTGCTGTTGCTGTTATTACTAGTGTTCTGTTGTTTTTGTTGTGCAGCATACAGTTGGCTTTGCGTAACAGATGAGTTGGTTATGGTAATACTGCCAATGGAAAACTCACTGCCGACCAATGAATTAGAAGTTGAGGTTAAATTAGAGAAATAATTTTGCATCGATGATTTCGAATTGTTGGACAAACGTACGGCGGCAGATGAGTTGGAACAGACAATACCGTTAATGCCACCACCACTTAGCGTGATGGGACTGTTATTGGCTTTACGTGCGTTTAAAATGTGTTTCCTGAATGTTGTTGCGGCACCGAATGGCAGTTTGATGAGACCAAAGCAATTAATGGCAATTGGCTTCGGGATGCCCGCGTAGAGGTAGGCATTCAAGTAAACGTCCTCATAATATTTACTACTGCTACTGTTCTGTTCCGTTTTAATAGCTTTGGCGTTGCCACTGCCGCTGCTTGCACTGCTGCTGCTGCTACTGCTACTGATCGTTTTGTACGTATCCAAAAGTGAGTAGTCGAATTCGAGCAAATCATCATCAATATCTGCGTTTACTTCTTTTGCGTTTATATTATCACTGTTGTTGTTTTGTTGCATCAGTGCACCAACAGCATTTGCAGTGTCAATAGCTGCCGGTGCAACTGCGACATTTATATCAGTGCCGACTTGATCATAATTGGCTTGTGTTAGGAATTCCGTCAGCATTTGTTGTTGCCTTTGTTGGCTTATAACCTCCACTTGGTTGTTGTCAGTTATTTCATAAATTAAATGATCTTCACCAACTCCACCAGGCAGTACATATTGCTGTGCTGTACGTTGCATGCCATTCACGACGTTCGGCAGCAGCAAGCCAGCATCTCCACCAGTAGACATTTGCTCCACCACAGTGTCTACATTATCATCTGTGAGTGAGGGTATATTGTATAGTTGGAAGTGTGCTGACATATTATCATAGGAGGTCTCATAGGCACCGCCCGTGGTTGGCAATGTTGAAAAATCGCTCAATTTATTCGATTTCATATCGACTGAAGCGCATATATCCATTAATTGTTTTGCGCTAACAACACCGCTTTGATCGTATTGTTGTTGATGCATAGCTAAAGTGTTCGGATCGGTCGAATTATCAACCATGTTGGTGTCATAGTGATTATTTAGTGTTTGTTGTTGATAGAGCAGCTGTTGCAATTGCATTGCATCGATAGCAGTGAGTTGTTGTTGTTGCTGCTGTTGTTGTTGCTCTGTAGTATGCTGCAATTGGTGTTGTTCAACCATTGGCCCGGTGCTATTAAACATTTTCAAATCCTCAAGTGTAGCAACATTGTAGGGCACATATTGTTGATGCTGCTGTTGTTGTTGTTGCTGCTGCTGGTAGGCTACAAATTCACCCGTTATTTCAACACCATGACCCTGTTGCTGATGCTGTATCTGCTGTTGTGGTCCACTCGTCATTATTGTTTCGTCATAGCGCATGCGCTTTGCTGACGACGGCACCTGTTGTTGAAACACCTGATGCTGATCCTGTGTCTGTTGTTGTTGTTGTTGCTGTTGCTGTTGTGCAACTGTTGCTGTGTCTAATTCCTTTTCATCAAAGTGTATTTCAGTGTCAGCTGTGCTGAGTATCTCATTAATGAATTTACTATCGAACATATCGTCAAATGTCAGTATGGAATTGTCATCCGATGTGTTATGCGGAAATGCATCGTCACATGTCTGTGCCACTTCTTGAGGCACCACATAATTTGTTGCCATTACTGTTTGCACTACATTCATATTGGCGTTGGCTGTGGGCGTATTCATGGCTGCTTGCAGTAGTTTTTCACTGTTGTTTTCTGTAATTGCTGTAGTAGTTGGCATTTGAAAAATATTGTTAATGCTATTTAAGTTTGTAGTATCCATAACATTTTTAATAAATCCACTCGGTTTCTTATCGATTAAGCCAGTGTTTTCAGTTATTGAAGAAACAGCCTGATCGAGTTCAGTTAGTGGTGTTGTATCAAAGCGTCCTATATCGTTTACTGCAGCAATTTTTGCAATTTCTTTTGAAGTGTGAGTAGAGGAAGAACCGGAATTTCCATTATTTTTGGAGTTTTTCCCGGGAGCATTTGGCGGGTTGCCTGATACTGATTTGCCACTTGAGCTAATACGTTCGTATTCAAGGCTAGAGCTAGAAACAGACGAATCGACCGATTCTTGACCAACAAAAGCAGGACTCTTCACCTAAAAGTTAGGAAAAATAACACATGAATTAACATTTATTGTTTCAATARTTATTTATATATATATAAATATTCGTTAATGTAACATAGTTGAGAAATATATACTTATGTTTAAATATAATCTATATGTTGAATCCGTAAGCAATGCTTACAACAACCATTCCACCTACCTCAGCTAATGTTGTGCTCAACTTTGGTGTTGGTGGTAAAGAGCATGAAGAATTGGATGACGAAGAATAAAGAGCTATTGGTGTTGTGGCCGATGTCTCTATTGTGCCCGCATCCTTGCTATGTTTACCACTATGCGTTACGGCATTCGAAATTGTTGCCGACGGCGGATTATTGGCATTTTCGCTTTTATGGTTATTTGCATTCGAGCCTAAACTGTTGCTGGAGTTTTTCTTGGAGCTTTTGCTCGTCGCTTGTGCACTTTCCGTGCTGGTGTTGCTGGACGTATGAATCCCGACCGAAGCTGCATGGTTGTTATTATTGCTGTGTCGCGATTGTTTACTCCGCGAACGACTTCCACTTGCGCTGCTGCTGCCACCGGATGAGCTGCTCCCAGCCGTTGTACCACCACTTTTACTACTTTTATGACGTGGTGTTGCCGTATATGTGGAAGATGTTGTCGATATGGAGGATGATGATGAAGATGCATTTGATGATGTGGACAAAATGCCTGATAGATCTGAGGGTGAACCCAAAATTTCAGTTGGAGCGGTTAAACCTGAGCCATCTCGCAAACAATCTTGACTATTATCATTGGAAATTAAATTGATCATCTCATTTGCAGTTGGCATATTGGCTAATTTGGACGAGACAGCACCCCAAGCGGAGGGATGCTGCATCATCATGTGATTGTTGAAACCGACCATAGTGTAAATACCCCGACATATGCTGCAAACGATAACATCAGCGGAGGTTTTCTTTGGAACTATACCATAGTAATGCATATCGTTACCGCTTAAACGTTGCACTTGACGTATAGACCGTGCACTTTTGGAATTAGACGAACCGCTGGGCTTTGACGATGAAGCTGTTGAATTGGTCGTAGCATTTTTCCCATTATTATTCGATGACGAACTATTATCTCCTTTATTACGATGATGTTGCTTGTCGGAAACAGTAGCTCGTACTTGCTTTAACATCTTATCAAAATCATAGACTTGATTCCATTTTTGCCCTTGGTGTTTAATTAATGAATTTTCAGAATTTTTAGTAGAATTGCTGGTGGCCTGTGCCTCTGGGCCAGTATTCCCACCTTTAGTTGTGGCCATGGCGGTTGAAAATAAATTGCTGATCGCCGATATATTTTTGGATATTTTTCCGGAGTGCTCTGTGGAAAAGTCGTTGCTGTTGGGCATGACTTGCATACAACGACAAGCGTATTTGGCCTCTGCCTCGTATGGATGTATAACTTTAAGACACAAAAAAGAAGTTCATATATAAGAACTACCTTTTATTGAAGTGAGAAACTTTGCGTTTTTTAACGAATCAGTAGCCAGAATTCTGTAAAAATCAAAGCAAAATTCTACTAGATTTATTTATAGAGGAAGAAATTTCTAACTAATAAATATACATTAACTTGTATTTTATCCATATATATACTATATGTATACATTTTTTTAATGAACTGTTTTACCCTATTATGAAAACGAAAAATATGTACCGAAATCTAAAGAATCAATATTATTGATACTTTTCTATAATACAACACTGTTAATTCTCAATTAATGCCTAATAAACAGCTGATATACTCTGACAGCTGTTAATCACCATGCTACATATAAGTTTTCCGTCCGCTCTTCCAAAACATACACAACCATGAGCATTAAAAAAATTAATACGATATCCAAAAAGCATTTTATATAGATTCTTTTTCAACAAACATTTCCTGCGTCGAATCACATCCTCTAGGCAGATTAGATGCTCAACATCCACACAAAATTTACTATGAAGATTGTACACTATTAAATAAACTTTTTCTAAAAACGTAATAGCACTGAAATACTACGCCTCAGTCAAGTCGATTTTGAGAAACAACGTACCGAATTTATACGACGCGTGCTTGTGTATGAGTGCAAGCAAAAAGCCTCACCCAAAATGCCGTGTACGTAGTGTCCCCGTAGTAAAAAATTATTTTATTTAATTCAGATCCATGGTTAACGGATTAAGATATTGTAGAAATTTACATATGATAATTTATAACAAAATTTTTATCAGTCAGCTCTCCGACAGGAGCAGACACGGCAGAAAATTTTTCGCACTCGTTACTTTTATACGATTACTTTATAGTGACGTACAAAAATAATGCTGGATTTGATAGGGTTGCATTTGATATCTAATATTTTGGATATGGTAGGGCGCTCAATATTTGTAAATGAAATTTAAAAACGTTTTTAAATATCTCCATATATAATTAGATTATATTACAACTATGGATTTGAACGTGTACTTAATTCGTTTAAATAAATTTTGGATGTAATTATTATTCTCTTTTTGAGGCTAATCGATGTTTTTTTAGAACTTCGATAACCAATAATCGAGAAGTCGGTCGATTTGTTATGTTTATCACTTCACCAAAATTTGTGAGAGGTCGAATTGATTTGCGTGCGAGAAGTATTTACAAACAAAATATAATTTTTCGTATTTAAAATAAGTTAGTGTGCATTAAAACTTAAGCGATAAGATAAGAATATAATGGTTCTTGTCAACTTGGCCCGTAATGCGCTCTGTGAATGCAGTTGTTCAGTTGCAGTTCTTCTTGATAAGCCCACAGCACATAAACACACCAACCTCAGTTAAGTGTAAATAACTTTTATATCTTACTTAACTAGTAAATAATTTGTAAACATGGATAAAGAGCCAAAAATTATGACACATGCTTTACCCAATAAACAAGCTATTAACAATCAATCGAATATTGAGGGAAATCTGAAAAAAGACGCGGAATTTATATCAGATGAATATGAGAATGATTCCAATACTAACTCCAATGCTGATAATGAAGAGTATTACGATTCAGTCTCTGAAAATAGCTTTGAATGTGAACCTGACGTGAACCATTCATTTCCAATTTTACACAAATTGGATGCAAAAAAGAAAATTTGTATAAAAAGCGCCAACTATATTTATGGCAAATATGTTCTGAGACAATGTCCTATGTGTGATTCTGAGTTTAATTCTGCTCATTGTTGGAAGAAACATATTAATTACATACATCATTTAGCTACTCCGGAAGATTTGCAATTCAAATACAACGAAGTAGGTGCAAAATGTAAAATTTGTGATTTCCAAACGGCTACTCCAGATTTTAATAAATTATTAGATCATCAAATCTCACATATGCCATTTAGTCTGTTTTTAAAATGTAAATTATGTGATTGGAGAACTAAAACACATCCAAGCATGAATTTTCATTTGCGTCAAGTGCATTCCGATAAATTGGATATGACAACAAAAAGCATTGAGTTAACGGTATGTCCATATTGTCAGCAAGAATTCTCATCACAATGGTATTTGCGAAAGCATATGTTTCAGGAACATGAAAAGACTATTGACGAGAGAACATGTTTTATTTGCTTGGATTGTGGTGAAGAATTTCCCACAAATGTTAGTTTACGTGCGCATGTATTTGAAAAATTTGCAGACAAGTCGGTGGAAGACCTGAGCTTCAAAGAGGTGATTTCAGTTGGGGAAGATAATGATATTTCGTACAAGTGTACTCAATGCCCGACCATATATCGCAAAAGTACATCGAGTCGGACATTAACAAACTTACGCGAACATTATATGTTGCATTTAGGCGAACTTACTGGAAAACACGCATACAAATGTAAATATTGCGATGAAAGTTTTCGTCGATTTGACTATATGCGCTTACACATTTGTGAGGAACTACGTAAAGCCTTGCAGAATTGCGCCAATTCACATACTATATTATGTGCGAAAGACCATAGAAATAAGTTGGCAAAAAGTAAGTTTTAAATATTCACTAATAAAATAAAATGGTTAAATTTAATACTTTTTGTGTTAGAAAATAAGCAACAAGAACCAATCGAACTGAAGAGAGACTACATGAAACACATACGTCATGTTTGTCTAAAATGTGGAAATTCATATGGCAAGTTGTTCCATTGCAAACGGCATATGTATATAAAACATGGCATGAGCAAACCATCGGGATTGGATTTTAAAAAGATAGCAAATCAAAAGGATTCGGAAGTTTATGAATGTACGATATGCGAAGAGTTCACCTGCGATTTGGATTTAAATACAATGCTAGTGCACGCGCGTATACATACCGTTTATGATCCTTTACTTTGTAAAATTTGCAATACATCTTTCGCATACGAAACCGACATACCAGGACATGATTGTATGGATGTGGAGGTTGTTGAAACTGTGAAAGGTACGGTTGTATTTATACATATATTAATAGATAATTTATACATTTATAATCATTAGAGTCAAGATATCCCAGAGAAATTCCCATACCCAATATGGATACTTTCTGTCCTAAATGCGATCTAACATATACAACGCCTTCGTCCTTAACGAGACACATGAATAGAATGCATGGCATGCATGAACCTTACGGACTTGGCTTTGTAGTGTGCGAAACAAATGGTAGCACTGAAGATGTATTTCGTTGCACCCAATGTGAAAATTTTATTATTAATGAGAAAAATTTGAAAGCTATGTTGGAACATGCGCGACTACATTTGCCCTATGAAAGTTTCAGGTGTGTCTTCTGTAAAGAGCGATTTCGTTTTAAAGAGCAGGCGAGACAACATCAATGTTCAAAAAATACAACGGATGCGGTTAATAAAGTGGATAAATACGATCAAAAGATTTTGAAGACGCGCTTAAATAAAATGGGTCGTTTATGTCCTAAATGTGGTAAAAAATTTGCAAAACCAACAGTTTGTAAAGTGCATACAACAAATATACACGGTTTAGATAAGCCTGCTGGACTTGGCTTTGAAAAGCTCAGTGTTGATAACATAGATAGTAATCGGGAAACATACCGTTGTAACGAATGCTTGAACTTCGTTGTAGAAAAACTGGATTTAAGTTTAATGTCAGAACATGCTAGAGAACATTTTCCGTATGATAGTTTTTGGTGCATGCTATGTGACGAACAATTTAAATTCAAATTGCTAGCTATTAAGCATAAATGTCCGAATGATACAAGTAAAGTGGAAGAAAATAATGACGGCGATTTTGAAAGCACAGCGCACACCAAATATCCCAAAACATTTGAGAAGATTATAAAGAAATTTTGTCCTGAATGCAACTTTGAAGTGCCAACAATGAAAGCTTGGCGTTGGCATATAAGTAAATACCATGAAATGACAACACTTACCGGTTTACACATGAAACAAGCCAAGGGAAATTTAGTAGAGTGTTTAATTTGTCAGGTAAAGACGACATATGTAAGACGTTTAGATCATCGATTTGTACATCTGCCATTTAAGCCCTATCAATGCAGATATTGTTTGGAATATTTCATCGAAGTTGAAAAGGCGAAAGCGCATTGTGGTGATTGTGCTGTTGCACCAACGGAATTTGACGAAACGGAGAAAATAAAAAAGCCGCAAGCAAATAAGCGTACATCTTCCAAAGGTATGGAAACAAAAATTGATAGTAAGAGAGCCAAAATACAAAAAAAACGCGAAACTATCTCACATGTAAAAGTAAACTCGTCCAGTGAACGAATAGACTCCGAAAGTGAAAATGATAATACAGACGCCAACAGATGTATTAGTGTTGTACTTACAGATGATAATGACTTCGCAAAGTTCATACGTATAAGCTGTCCATTATGCCCGGATACAGAATTCGAATCGAATCTAATGCTGACGCGCCACTTCAACGAAGCTCATAACAACTTTCGCGAACACTTCACAATTCATCAAACAAATGCTGCGAATTGTAAAACATGCAACAAGTATTTTAATATCGTATACAAAAAAACCATGATCAAGCACTATTTAAGTGAAATTAATGCTACATGTTTCTGTTGCCGTCTATGTGATAAAAATATACTATATTTTGAAACAATGCGTTCACATCTGTTGGACGATCATCAGGCTGTGATTGCCGGTCAGCAAACACATGAGAATAACAACACAACCGCAGAAACTGGTGAGGAGGTCGATCCTTTGAAAGTAACCGCTGTGGATATATCGAAAGTGTCGCGTACAACAATGGCAATACCGAGCGTTAAAACTGCGGTATTTAATGAATTTAATGCCTACATTTCATATGCATGTCCCGAATGCAATGAGCCCTTCGACACATCCGAACAATGGCATTTACACATAAACGGTGCACATAGTTTCTTCGAACAACATCAGCTGAATATTGAAGCCACATCGGATGGTTTTAAACGTTGCAAACAGTGTAGTGTTAATATAAGTGGCGGCATCCTGGCCGAACAAAGACACAAGCTAACACATATGCAATACAAATCGTTCATTTGTATTCTCTGTCAACATCGTTCGACCACGTTAGGTGTGCTCACACAACATTTTCGCCGCCGTCACTTTGCCAAGGGCACGTTTAAGTGTGTTTTATGTACAAGTGTGCTAAGTACTTCTTGTGAACAAATCGAACATATGAAGAATGAGCATGATCCCAGTGAATATCCATCGAAATTATGTCGCGTCTGCTTCAGCATGTTCAGTTCGATTAACTCGCTGAACACACATATGGATTTGCATAATCCCAATCGAAAAGTGTTTCAGTGCGACTATTGTGACCGTTATTATAAGTATAAGAGGGAATTGGGTTTACACGTGCGTGCTAAACACCCCGAACAAGAAGCCAAAGCCAGTGAAGGAGATAACTAAACAATTATTTTTATTTACTTAGAAAATTAATTAAAGGTAATGATAATGGTAAACTTATTTTAAACATAAAATTTTTTAGATTGTCTATTGCTATCAGTCAAATCAAGAGAACAAAGTGTATTGAGATAAATGTACTATATTATGTATATAATGAATATATATATATATGAWATAATGTGCAATGAATTGGGCGCTGTGAGTTATGATAATGACTTTTCATTGAGTTATCGACGGTTCCACTAACTGTTGTGCTTTTGTTGCTGCTACAACAAAAATAATTATATCAAACAATGAATACAACAAAAAATACTTTCTAATACTCTATATAATTTTAACTATTTTTTAGTGTTTCTTGGTTTAGCAAACATGGTTTAAAAAATTACAAAAAAAAAAAAAAATAATAATAGTAGCAGAAATGAAATTAAGCTCAAATGAAACGTCATATGGAGATTTCTGYAAAATGTTAAAAGATTTACATATATTTTTAGAGAATCGCAATTAGTTACAATTATTAAAATATTGTGTCACGCAGCTAGAGGTTACATGCATTTTGTTACTTATATATGTATGACATAAAATATTTATTTATTTTTCGGTATGCTATTTTCCTTTTTATATTAATCTACATTATATTAATATTTATACATTTACTAATTTGTTTTATTTTAATATTAACTTCATGTACTTACTATATATGTATGTATGTATACACATCTAGATGTGTATAAGAGACAGAAATAACATAGTAATTAACATTGACCCGAAAACTTA
>NW_017534675.1:528080-530279 GCF_001853355.1 Bactrocera latifrons
TTTGTGATTTCTTAATTTCTTTTAAAAATTATAATTTTATTTAGATAGGTTTTAGTCATTTATCATAATTTCTAGCTAAAGATAAAAATGTGATTAACAATTTCAGTGGAATTATTGTAAATTTACGGTAATTAGTTTGGTTTTACTTTTTAATATTATTTTTAAGTAAATATTTAAAAACTTTAAGTTTCTATCGCCAAAAGTTTTAGTACTTTCCTTTGTTTTTTTTTTTTTTGTTTACTATTTTACATTAAAAATTAAATTTTTCAAAAATTAAAAAAAAAAGTAAACGTCCGTACAAGTCCGGAGTTTTAAAGGAAATAGTTAATGCAGGTACTTTGCGTCAGTTATATCTAATGTTTTTCTTAATCAATTAATTTTAAAAATAATTATAAACAAGCCTGTGAAGAATTTGAAATCCTTTTAAGTGAAAAAAATTTAAATTTTTAAGTTAATTATTGTATGTACGTAGATATTAATCACACTAAATTGTATTTTCATGCACAGACACAATTTGTTTCCAAAACATGCTTTTAATAAGTAGTAGTAATATAAGCATATAACACACCACAAATTAATTTTATTCTAAATGTAATATTTATATATAAATATGTCATATATTTGCGCGAGGGTTAAACATTTTATTGACATTAATGTATTAATTGTACGTTTTTTTTATTTAAAGATTGTTTGTATGTAATATTTGAAAAATTTCTAAAAATAGTAGCATTAAACAATAATATTTATATGTAAATATGTAAAAATTTGGGCGCTAATCCTTCACATCGCACAACGGTTGGATTTCCATTGCCAATTCCTGTTTGCTGGATTCTTCACGTATACATATCGCAACGCCAACTTATCCACGGGGATTGCTTGTGCCAACGACGACCAAAACGTTTGACGAATGTGCGCTTGTTTGTCTACATAATGTCTAGCTAGAACTGCCTGCTGCTTTTTTCACTGTCGCCTCGCAGACACGACAACAAACATTCTTACCAAGCTGACAGGAATAATAGCGCGACGCACAGTTCAACACCAAACAGTATCCGCACATCGAATCCAATAGAAAGCTGTTAGATACGAAAGCAAAACAAAATTATTAGATACATGTAATACACCAATATGTGCACACCGGCTGTTGGCTTGCACACGCGCCCAGAGTAAGCCATGGAGCATGTGTGTGTGGTGTGCTTGCTCGCAGCGTATGCTCTTACAGATGACAATGAGTATAATTGAATGAATGGCCAACGCGTGCCACTTTACCATGGTAAAATATGTTGCCTCTGCTATGGATAAATGTATATAGCATGTGTATGCATAGATAAATGCGAAAAAACGTAACACAATTTTATTTAAATTGAACAAAAAATTATATAAATAAAAAATAAAGCACGAGGTTGTACGAATTTTATTGGAAAAATCACAAAAAGTAAGTATTTCGTATTTATTTACCACTGACAGTCTTTAAAATATGCAATTTGCGCGTTAACATGGTCGCAGTCAATATACGCAGTCGACGTCGGCGCAGCACAAATTGCTCGGTGGATGGTTAAACTGAATTTAATCGTTTGGTACTAGGCGCCCATAACCAGCAAGTAGGCAACTCGCTGCTTTTTCGCTGCCGCAAATTTGCGAGCAGCGCAGCCTGCATGTATGTGCGAGCGTGTGTGTGCAGCAGAGCACACGCTAGGGTGGTCGGACAGGTTTTTTCTCCGGAATAAAATCTTTAAAAAATTTGCATATAAAAAATTTTGTTTTTTAATAAGAAAGGAACATTTTTAAATAAAATACATATTATTTTAAATACTAAAAAATATTTATTTTATATATAAATTTTTTTCAGTTTAAAATTCCTGTAAGCAATTGGTAATTGTTTGTAAAAAAGTGAAATACGCAGCTTCTGTCTCTTATACACATCTAGATGTGTATAAGAGACAGAAGCTGCGTATTTCACTTTTTTACAAACAATTACCAATTGCTTACAGGAATTTTAAACTGAAAAAAATTTATATATAAAATAAATATTTTTTAGTATTTAAAATAATATGTATTTTATTTAAAAATGTTCCTTTCTTATTAAAAAACAAAATTTTTTATATGCAAATTTTTTAAAGATTTTATTCCGGAGAAAAAACCTGTCCGACCACCCTAGCGTGTGCTCTGCTGCACACACACGCTCGCACATACATGCAGGCT
>NW_017534675.1:530300-535575 GCF_001853355.1 Bactrocera latifrons
GTTAGAATATTTCTTGTGAGGCTATTTCAAGTCTGTCTCTTATACACATCTAGATGTGTATAAGAGACAGTGGTAATTGTTTGTAAAAAAGTGAAATACGCAGCTTTAAGTCAAATTTAAAATAATAAATATAAAATTTCTATTTATAAATATATATTTCAACAAAATATAAGTAATTAATGAAAACACGTGTTGCTTTGCACGCAAATAGCGTTGTGACGCCTACCCTACTACAGTTACACATAATTGCTTTCCATATTTACATTGGCTGCTAAAGTGTTGTTGTGCGACTTCGCTAAATACTGCGGTGAGAGACATGGCAATTGAATTTCAAAGCAATGGCAAGTTCCCACACGTGTTAGAAGTAAACAAATTACGAAAAGAGAAATACATGCATCGGTGGTTCAGTGGTAGAATGCTCGCCTGCCACGCGGGCGGCCCGGGTTCGATTCCCGGCCGATGCAATTTACTTTTTTTTTAATTTTTATTTAGTTTTCTCTTTTTTTTTATAAAATTTTTCTAATTTTTTTTTTCACAACGCATTGTGAGCGAGCAAAACCACTGAATCTTTCGCATGCAATAAAATATACAAAAATATGTTTCATGCTTACATAGCGTACAAATTACACGCAACAACAACGCTTCACAAAGCCAACAAAATCATTATGACATACCGGTCCAATAACACTTGCTTACCTTTAATGCATGTGTGTGTCTGCATTCGCATTCCTTTGCGTGCCATGACATTCATTCATTTATTAGCCGGTACGTACATAGAGACTTGAAATTCCACACAATATACGCGAGTACACGAGTTTGACAAGCACTACTATCACTGCTACATGCAATGGGACTCTCGCTGCTGCTGACCATGTTGCCCTGGTATAAATGGCATATCATGCAACAATTCTTTGAAGTTTTCAGATTCCCAAAATTCCATCATGCGATTTTTCTCTCTTCAACGTCGTCATCGCATTTATTGTTGTGAAATATTTTTTCAGTCGATCTGTTTGGTGTATGGGGGAAATGTTTAATTGCGTTATGTAAACAGTTTATTTAGCTTATTTATTTAGACATAATTTTAGATACATACATATGTATTACATACATTTCAATGTTTATAAATATAAAAATAAAGATAATTCACACTGCTTTTTAGCTCCTATGTTTGATATATTTTAACAACCATTATTAATTTTATTAAAATTAAAAAGTTTAATATTATGTACATAGTATATGCATATTATAAATTTTATAAAAATCTATTTAAAATGCGATTTTAATTTTGTTAATAATAAATAAGCATCCATTGTCTTTTTTTTTTACTAACTAACATTGGGGTGCACGTTACCGGGCTTAACCTGAATTTGATCAGGGATAATGGGTTGTTAATTGGGGTGCTAAATCAACTGTTGTTGCTTATTGTGAGCGCATCCAACATGTCGTATGTCCACATAAAGCGAACCAGGTAATATAAAATAAAATTTGTTATAAGTACATATGTATATATGTAAATCGATAATACAGAGATGTTACATGTACATACATATGTTAAGTTCATGTTAAGTYTTCGGGTCAATGTTAATTACTATGTTATTTAGTCTTATGTTGCGTAAGGACTTCTTAAGACATCACTTTATAAAAAATTAAGTTATATAATATATAAAATAAAATAAATTTTTCGTAAAACAGTTTTTTTCGTAAAAACAAAGAGATAATAGAGCTATATAAAAAAATTTTAGAAACAATAAATTTTTTTTGGGGGTATCGAAAAAAGCAATAATAAAATTTACAGAAAAATGCGTACTGCAGCGAAATGAATCGAGAAGATGATAAATAAAATAGACCTACAAAAGAGAGTTACGAACATTATTTTGTCTGATCGTAAAATGAATTCTATTGAGATAGCTAAACCAATAAATATACAAAAGAAATTTGCAGTACAAGCAAAATTTGACTCTGTTTGGTCAATATAAACTAGGCGTGCAAACCGAATCGATTAACATTTTTTCCTAGACACAACTCTGATTTATATTCATGTTAAGTTTGATCTCGAGATCAGAGGCATGGACGATGACATCTGAGTCGACGTTAGGAATTTTCGAGAGGAAGGTTCTGCGGAGGATTTATGGTCCTTTACGCATTGGGAACGGCAAATACCACACTCGATAGGACAATGAATTGTAAGGGGTATACGATGAAATTGACAAAGTTCAACAAATTTAAAAGATAGCGGCTACGCTGGCTAGGTAATGTTGTCCGAATGGATGAAAACAGAGGAAGAGGAACACCTCCACCCCGTCGGATACCTGGCTTCACTTGGAATTGGCAGCGAAAAGGAAGAACGACTGGCGTGCTGTCGGCTATAACCGTATGCGGTTAATACGCCAATAAAGAAGAAGTTTGCTCTTCATATGTCCATTAGTGTATTGGGTTTACAACATTAAAGGTGTGTCTGGCGATTTTTCTTATGAAAAACTTGCCTCATGCAGATCACCTATGTTAGTAACGATAATATCTAAAAAGCTACAGAAAGTACGTTTGAAAATCGTCGTGTCTGCATCAGAGAGGTAGCAGAGGACTTCTCTTATGGATCGACGCAACACATTTCGTAAATGTTTTGGGTATGAAGGGGGGTAAAGCTAAAATCGCATCAAAAGACCTAAGTTTTTTGAAAAAATGACGTCGAGTAGAGCTTACAAAAGAGATGCTTTACTGCATAGTTGAGGGCCTTAAAATGCACGAATACTGCTGAGGAGACGAAGATGTTGTTGTTGTAGCGGCAGAAAACTGCCCAGTTTGCAGTTCTTGGTCGGATAAAATCTGGGTCCGTTCCGATTACGTAGGCCCGACTGTCGTGAGAGAGGCATTTCTGTCGATACAACAACAACGAAAAGAAGATTTGTGAATATGAGCACAAAACTGTTCAATAATCTAGTGAATTCTTGCGCCGATAGGGCACAACGGGTAAACAAGTCTCTCACATTTAGTTTTGGAGTTAAGTAAGGGCCATCCGAATAAATGCACGCGGTAAATCGATTATATGGAAAGCCGTATATTTTTTTACCTCTGTGTTAAATTATAACATTCATACTTGGATGCGCAGGAAATAGTCCTCATAGACACTCTTGATAAGGTAAAAAAAACTCTCAACATAAACTACTTCGTTATTAAAACGTTGAAAGAACGAAAATCCGAACTAGAATGAAATGTTGTTTTATCGAAATAAGACATCGTATCACAAATCAATAAAAATGATGGCAAATTTGTCCAACCGTTGCTAAGAATTTCTTTCGTATTCTTCGGATCTGGCCCCTAGGAACAGTTTCCTGTTGCCAGATTGCAAAAAATGCTCGCTGGAAAAAACTTTAAGGACAATAAAGATTTAATCACCGAGACTGAAGCGTGAGGCAAATTGTACTACCAAAATGGCCACACAAACTTAGACTTAGTCGCTACAATCGGTACGACTATGTTGAATAATAAATCGTCTGACAGCTAAATCCTATAGAGGTCCGAAATCGGCGGTTCTGGCAAATAACGAGTAGCTTCTTGGCGAGAAAAGAAGGTGTGCAAATTTCAAGACAATATCTCAAAAGCTGAAAAATTACTTCACTTATGTAGGGACGGACAGATTATTTCAATATATTTTTATAGGATGTTGTTGTTGTTGTAACGGCTATGTAATCCATGTTAGGATGACAAGGATTAGCTAAGTTGTCGCCCGCGTCATCCAACGGAAGATCCAAGAAACGTGCTGTTTCGACGGGGTCGGACCAAAAAGAGAGAAGTGTTAGATGATTGGGGTTGGTGGGGCATGCAAGGAGGTGGCCAGTGTCATGCGGAGACTCATTGCACGCAAGAAATATATTGGATATATCGGGGACTATTATGGACAAGTAGGACTTTAAAGTTTTAAGTGCTAAAGTATCAAGAACGTAGTTTTTAAAGGATCTTCGGAGTTTCCTTCTGAGTATTACAAATTTCGTAGCAAACTTACAGACAACATAACTTTTTGTATTGAATTCGGACTACTACTACACCCAAAACGGCAAGTGTTGACATAACAAAAGTATGCAAGATAGAACTCCTTTAAATTAAGATTAAGTACATCATATGAATGCAAGACGAAGACGAACAAAAACACTTTTCCACGCAAAATTGAATTGCGTATTTATTTATAAGAGTGAAGCACTAATGCGAATGCGAACATGCATATGTATGTACAACCAAACATATTTACATGCAATCACACATACATACATACATACATAATATTTAAATATATGCAGGGAATCATTTAAAATTACTCCTGATGCAATTACTCCTCTACAAACAACCCCCAAAAGTGCTACTGATACTGGGTGAGATGACTTTGAATGCCTTAAAGATTGGGCAGCGCGTACTTATCACTGCTAACTACTTGCTTTGTGGTGAGTGGGTCACAAAATTTAGACGCACTATTGTCCTCTGCAAATCCTAAGAGTAACAGGCCAACAGAAGTATTGTGCAAGAATTCCAGAGAAAGTGCATGCATGCAGGCGAATACATACATGCTTACACATCGTCCATGTGTAAAAATTTCCGTAATCAAAGTAATAAAAAAAAATATATAAAATAAGAAGTGCATAAGAAGATGCTGGCAAAGAAGGCTAAGATAAAAGTGGAAAAAAACTTGAAAGTAGAAGTCAACAGTTTCGCCTGTGTTGATCCTCCATCAAGCATGTCATAAAAATACATACATATGTAAACGAGTGTGTATGCATGTACACATATCCATATAAGTACATATGTATATTTTTATAAGTATGTTTGTATGCACATCGACAGTTGCCCATATGAGAGCTTGGCAACTGCAAACCGAATCAATAATTCATATGTACATATGTATGTTAGTCATTGCCGCTGTTGCTCACTTTTGTACTGCATCTGTTGATCATCCTGCTTTTACTGTAAGACCGCATATGGGATTTTGTATTGCTTAAACAAAACCAAAATAAGGCAAAGTAACAACTTGACTTGCTTTAGTCACTTGCAGGAACATCGGTGAACTTGTTCCTCGTATGTATAAATAAATAACTTATACCATATGTATTTAYGTCTTACTGCGAAGCTCATTGCGGAAGAAAATATTGAAGATACAAATATATATTTATTACGGTGGCCCAGAAGCACAAATGAAAATCTATTTTAACTAGATAAAATTTCGATGAAGGTTTATATTTTCTAAAAAGAAACCTATTTTTGAAAAAAAAAAAATAATTTTTTCGAAAAA